>NW_027530670.1:2167766-2220725 GCF_008692635.1 Crocuta crocuta | reverse complement strand
AGTCATTCAGGTGATTTTATAGTTGGTATTTTTAACTTGAAGAGAAAACATCTGGACTAGCTGTATGACTGAGCAAATATATGCTCAGTCATATATATGTAACTTCTCTGGCTCTATTACTTTTCTGCTGGAATTAATATACTGTTATTAATTTCACAAGGTATGTATAAGAAACAAGGGACTCAGAGTTCAGCCTACACTGACTTGAACAATCAATGAGACTATTGGCTCAGTCCCAGCAAAATGTAGAGATGAATGAACCTTCAGGCTTGGCTTTATCCTAAACTCCGATGAGGCGAACAGGATCTGGGTTCCCTTTCTCTATTTCTTATCTCTGCTTTCCTAGAGTAGATTCCATTCTCAAGGAAGCTCTCCCCTCTGAGAGACCAAAAGGTTGCCAACACTGAGAGATACATCTTCTCTGTTTCCCATGGGAAACATACCAGTTATTCTGTGGGGAAAAGGTTTTCATTCACAAAAACCAATCCAAGGACCCCTCCCATATCATTGACTGTAGTAAGATTACGTGAGAAACCATGAACCAGACAATGTGACCAATAAGGATGGAAAACTATGCCAAATACACACTTTAAATAGCCCCCATATATACACACTTTATATCCACCCCATAGCTGAGGATAGCATCTATTCCAATTGTGCACACCTGAAAAAGTTTAATGAAAAAATTCCCCAGGAGAAATAAAGGTATTGTTGGTAGAGGAAGAAGGCCAATGAGTGATGGTGAGCCAACACTCAAATGCTCCTATACATATGCAAAGACACACTGTCTCCTTATAAATATTGCATGAATACCAAGAAATCCAATCAATTTCATTAGATTGTTGTTGTTGTTGTTGTTGTTATTGTTGGGGGTGGTTGGGGTGTGTGTGTGTGTGCACGTGAGCGTGTGTTTTGTTTTGCAGGACAGACTAGAAGGAAGTATAAATAGGATAGAATGGGTGAGTAAAACAAGAAATATTTCAGAGGATGAATTGATTGTCCTGAAGGACATGGATGTTGTGGGTTAAGAAGACAAGATTTCAAATCTTGATGAAGGAAGGATGGAGAATAACTAGAAACAGGGCAAGGGAAGTCCATAACTGAATTACTTCAAGGACTTCATACATTTTGTGGTCTAGTTCCCAGGTCTAGGAGTGAAGGGGAAAAGATTATAAAAGAAGTCAAGGGGTAAATAACTACACATCCTACTAATGAAGGCACCTTCTTAAGATTAACCATCACTCAGCAGACTGAGTCTGACTGTAGAAGGCATTGCTAAGAACACAATATGGATGCCCAGTCACCTTCTCCATGGTAAAGAAAATCCAATGGGTGGCACCAGTTTGCATTCCTACCAGCAGTGAGTGCAAAAGGCCACTCTGGAAAACAGTATGGAGGTTCCTCAAAAAATTAAAAATAGAACTACACTACAAACCATCAATTGTATTAGTAGATATTTATCCAAAGGATACAAAAGTGCTGGTTCAAAGAGGTACATGCACCTCAATGTTTATAGCAGCACTGTCAACAATAGATAAATTATGGAAGAACCCAAATGTCCATCAACTGATGAACAGATTAAGAAGATGTGGTATATATATAAAATAGAGTTCTACTAGGCAATGAAAAGAATGAAATCTTGCCATTTGCAACAATGTAGATGGAACTGGAAGGTATTATGTTAAGTGAAATAAGTCAGAGAAAGACAGATATCATATGATTTGACTCATATGTGGAATTTGAGAAACTCAACTGATGAATATAGGGGAAGGGAAGGAAAAATAAGATAAAAACAAAGAGGGAGGCAAACCATAAGAGACTCTTAAATACAGAAAACAATATACAGCCAAGAATCTTTTATCCAGCAAATTTGTCATTCAGAATACAAGGAGAGATAAAGGCTTTCCCAGAACAACAAAAACTGAAGAAGTTCATGACATCCATGGCTGCATATGGTTGCAGGGCAACCAGCCCTGCAAGACATCTTAAGGGGACTCTGTGAGTGGATTGCTGCAAAGACTACAAAAGACCGAAGACATCACCTAAAACATGAAACCTAAAGATAACACAATTACACTAAACTCATATCTTTTAAAAATAACTCTTAATGTAAATGGACTAAATGCCCCCATCAAAAGACATAGCGTATCAGAATGGATTAGAGAGAGAGAGAGAGAGAGAGAGATCTATCTATATGCTGTCTACAAAAGACTCATTTTATTTTTATTTTAAAAAATTTTTAATGTTTATTTATTTTTGAGAGAGAGCACAAGCAAGGGAGGGGCAGAGACAGGGAGACACAGGATCTGAATCACGTTCTAGGCTCCAAGCTGTCAGTACAGAGCCCAATGCAGGACTGGAACTCATGAACTGCAAGATCATGACCTAAGCCACAGATGGATACTCAACTGACTGAGCCACACAGGCACCCCAGAAAAGTCATTTTAGACCCGAGGACACCTTCAGATTGAAAGTGAGGTGATGGAGAACCATCTTTCATGCTACTGGAAGTCAAAGAAAGCTGGAGTAGCCATTTCTATATCAGACAAACTTGATTTTAAATTAAAGACTGTAACAAGAGATGAAGAAGGGCACTATATCATAATTATAGGGTCTATCCATCCAGAAGAGCTAGCGATTGTAAATGTTTATGCCCCCAACTTTGAAACACCCAAATATATAAATCAGTTATCACAAACATAAGCAATCTTACTGATAAGAATACGGTAATTGCAGGTGACTTTATAATACTCCACTTACAGCAATGGACAGATCATCTAGGCAGAAAATCACTAAAGAAACAAAGGCCTTGAATGATACACTGGACCAGATGGACTTGACAGATATAATCAGGACTTTTCACCCTAAAGTGGAAGAATACACATTCTTCTCGAGTGCTCATGGAACATTCCCCAAGATAGATCACATACTGTGTCACAAAACAGCCCTCAAAAAATATAAAAGAATTGAGATCATACCATGCATATTTTCAGATCACAATGCTATAAAACTTGAAATCAACCACAAGAAAAAATTTGGCAAATCTCCAAAGGCATGGAGGTTAAAGAACATCCTACTAAAGAAGGAATAGGTCAACCAGGCAATTAAAGAAGAAATTAAAAATATCTATATAAATGGAAGGAAATGAAAATGAAAACATGGCAGTCCAAACACTTGGGATGCAGCAAAGGCAGTCCTAAGAGGCAAATGCATTGCAATCCAGGCCTATCTCAAGAAACAAGAAAAATTCCAAATACAAAACCTAACTTCACACGTAAAGGAACTAGAAGCAGAGTAGCAAAGAAACCCCAAAGCCAGCAGAAGCAGAGAAATAATAAAGACCGGAACAGAAAAAAACAATATAGAGTCCAAAAAAAATCCAAAAAACAAAAACAAAAACCCAAAACAGGTGCCTGGGTGGCACAGTTAGTCAGTTAAGCGTCTGACTTAAACTCAGATCATGATCTCACAGTTCATGGGTTCAGGCCCCACGTTGGGCTCTGTGCTGACAGCTCAGAGCCCCTCCCCTGATCATACTGTCTCTATTTCTCAAAAATAAATAAACATTTAAAAAACTTTTTTAAACCCTAAAGAGTAAATCAGCTCAATGAATCTAAGAGCTTGTTTTTTGAAAGAATAAACAAAATTAATAACCTCCTAGCCAGATTTCTCAGAAAGAAAAAATAGAGAACTAAATAGATAAAAATCACAAATGAAAAAGATCACAACCAACACCACAGAAATACAAACAATTATTAGAGAATAATGAAACTATGAAAAACTATATGCCAACAATCTGGGCAACCTGGAAGAAATGGACAAATTCCTAGACATCCATGCACTTACCAGAACTCAAATAGAAAGAAATGAAAAATTTGAACAGACACATAACAAGTGAAGAAATTGAATCAGTTATCAAAAATTTCCCAACAAATAAGAGTCCTGGGCCAGATGGCTTCCCAGGGGAATTCTACCATACATTTAAAGCAGAATTAATACCTATTGTTCTCAAACTGTTCCAAAAAATAGAAATGGAAGGGAAGCTTCTGGAATCACTCTATAAAGCCAGCATTACCTTCATTCCCAAACTAGACAGAGGCCCCACTAAAAAGAATTACAGGCCAATATCCCTGATGAACATGGATGCAAAATTCTCAACAAGATACTAGCAAATTGAATTCAACAGTATATTAAAAGAATTATTCACCATTATCAAGTGGGATTTATTCCTGAGCTGCAGGGCTGGTTCAATATTCACAAATCAATCAATGTGATATATCACATTAATAGAAGAAAGGAGAAGAACCATATGATCCTGTAAATTGATACAGAAAAAGTATTTGACAAAATGTAGCATCTTTCTTAATAAAAACACTCAAAAAAGTCAGCATAGAAGGAATATCCCTTAACATCATAAAAGCCATATATGAAAAGCCCACAGCTAATATCATCCGCAGTCGTAAAAACTGAGAGCTTTCCCCCTGAGATCAGGGATAGGACAGGGGTATCCACTCTCACCACTGTTGTTTAACATAGTGCTGGAAGTCCTAGCCTCAGCAATCAGACAACAAAATAAGATAAAAGGCATCCAAATTGGCAAAGAAGTCAAACTTTCACTCTTCGCAGATGACATAATACTCTGCATGTAAAACCTGAAAGACTCCACCAAAAAGCTGCTAGAACTCATACATGAATTCAGCAAAGTTGCAAGATATGAAATCAATGTACAGAAATTGGTTGGATTTCTCTACACCAATAATAAAACAATAGAAAGCAAGAAATTGATCCCATTTATAATTGCAACAAGAACCATTAAAAACCTAGGAATAAACCTAACCAAAGAGGTAAAAGATATGTATGCTGAAAACTATTAAAAACTTATGAAAGAAATTGAAGAAGACATAAAGAAATGGAAAAACATTCCGTGCTAATGGATTGGAAGACCAAATACTATTAAAATGTAAATTCTACCCAAATAAATCTACACATCCCGATCAAAATCAGAATCCCAATCATAACGGCACTGGCATTCTTCTCAACAATCTTGACAACCTGGAAGAAATGGACAAACAGCCAGAACAAACTATCCTAAAATTTGTATGGAACCACAAAAGATCCTGAATAGTCGAAGTAATGTTGAAAAAGAAAACCAAAGTGGGAGGCATCACATTCCCAGACTTTAGCCTCTACTACAAAGCTGTAATCATCAAGACAGTATGGTATTGGCACAAAAACAGACACATAGACCAATGGAATAGAATAGAAATCCCAGAACTGGACCCACAAATGTATGACCAATTAATCTTTGACAAAGAAGGAAAAAATATCCAATGGAAAAAAGACATTGATGGTAAATGTGGTTGTTCATGGGAACTCATTCTACACGACCTTTCCCCACATCCTATGTTCCAAGTTTTCTGATCCCCTATTATCCAATTTTCTTTCTCTTTGCTCTTCTGCCCTTCCACTCATAGTACCCATTAGTGTATATATTGAACAATACACACACACACACACACACACACACAGTTTATCTGAAATTAAAATGTAACTGGGCATCTTGTATTTTGTCTCACTGCCTTCCTCCGCCTGCCACTCCCAAACCCCACTCCTTCAGAAGGGATCCCCATGGCTGTTCCCTGGAGACAGAACTCTTCCCTTTGACCACAGCCTTTTCTTTCCTATGGTTGGCACCTCCCACTCCCCAGAGGGAGGCTAAATAATCACCAGGTAAGACCAACCTCTCTGTGCACTTGGAATCACTTCTCCCTTTGACCATCAAGTCCTGAAGCCCAGCTGGACCCATTCTTTCAGACTTCTATGCACAGGGGTCTCATTGCATCCCCCTCTTACACAGCCCCCTCAGGGAACCCCGGACCACCAGACACACGTGTATTTGTGTAATGTCTGTGTGACATATTGTTCTGTCTGTTCAGAACCTCTTCTTTTGGGGAACCACTCTCCCATTCCATGCATTGCAGGAGGTGCTGGTCCTTTCTTACTTAGCCATGGGGGTGTGGCCTAGGCCATGAGACTTAGGGCTATCCAGTCAGAGAAGTTCATCCTCTAGACCACAGTGGTTGTTCAAGGCTTAGTACATACTTAGGGTCAGGTCAGAAGCCTCTCCTAACTTCTCTGCTAGACCTATTGGTAAAGACAATTCCCTTCCTTTAGGGTCATTGACTGTAAGGATGGTTTAAGCAGACCATAAGAGAAATAGCTCTTATGGCCATTTTCTCTGACACATAAGAGTCACTCTGAAATAAGAAGAAGGGGCAACTATAAAAAGAGCAACAGAAAAGAGAGAGAGTGAAATCTTGATGCCATTGTTTAAAAAGAGCCTGACATACCTAAAACTAGAAATCAGTTATTTTTAAAAAATAAATACAGTGGGTCATTTAATTTTTGCTTATGCTACTTTGAATTGAATGTGAATCCTAATACATCTAAGCCTCAGTTGATTATTAGGTCCATGTTTTTTTGAAACAGGCCTCCTTGACCCCATGAAAATCTGACAGTGTGGCTAGGCACCTGTTTCATTGTGCCCAAATTCTGTATGACATTCAAGAGTCAGTCTGCTGTGAACATCTAAGCTCCTTAGGGGACAACACAGCCTTGCTCACTGGATGCCAACCAGCCTCTGTAGGAATGTAGTACAAATTACTCTTTAAATAAGTACGTGCATACACACACTGTTTATTACACATACTTTGTATATAAATACAGTGTATGTGTTCAATATGCTATGTATTTAATTATCAAATATGGAGCCACTGTGTGAAAAAGAATTAATAATAATTAGTGTTATGATGTCCCAAGTTGACCATCCAAGGCTGGGTTCTCTTGGATTCATCTGGGCATGTCCAGCAGATTACTGGAATTGGTATATGTGGAGTCAATTTGTGATGAGTCAAGACAGCAATACAAATATGTGAAAAGCAAAACCAGGGGTATCTGTAACCTTTCTGTGGACCACTGAGGGTCCAAGGCAGCACTGGCATTCTCGGCTGCGTTGGCACCAGCAGCAACAGCTGAGGTGGGGGTAGGTTCACAGTACCTGCACCAGGTCCTCAGGGACCTCTACACTGTTGACTGAGGTGTGGGAACTAAGAAATCTCTCCGAGGAACCCCAGAAATGGACAGGACTCCTAACTGAACTTCAATTTCCTTATCTAAGAAATGAGTCAGGAACTACATCTGGAATTCCTTTGATTCTTCTTTCTTATACAGAAGGAGGCAAAGAAGAAAAAGAGATTATGAGTTATCGCTTGGAACTGACTGGTCTTTACAAAAAGAAAAGGGAGGTAATGGTACCGCTTAGGATAAGTATTAGTACAGAGCTAAGTCAAGTCACAATAGACCTTCCAAGACCAAAGGTCTGTAACAAGATATGGCTTATTTCCAACATGGAAATTCTAGAAGTTTCTATAAAGATGGGAAGCTATTATTTAAGCAGCAATTGATCACAAATACAAAGTCAAAGGGATATTCCATTATAAAACAGCACAGTATTTCCTTTAAATGTTGATATTGATATGCTTCACATTATCCCATTTTATAGAATGAGCATAATCCATAGTTTATTATATTTAGAAGTTTATTTTATACAAAGAGTCAAACCACATGTTTGGTCACTGACATTGACATATAAGAGGGGCTGCTGAAACTCTACAGTATAGGACGTTATAAACAGCCTCTAGGAGGAAGGAATTTTAAATAACTGATTTTGAGCCATTGATGGTAAATGTGGTTGTTCATGGGAACTCATTCTACACGGCCTTTCCCCACATCCTATGTTCCAAGCTTTCTGGTCCCCTATTATCCAATTTTCTTTTCTCTTTGCTCTTCTGCCCTTCCACTCCTAGTACCCATTAGTGTAATCTCTCATCTCTCCATTCCTTTTTACACTCTGTCTCCCCCTAGCCTCCTGTCCCTCTCCCCCACCACTACCCTCCACATCTCTCATTCCTCTGCCTCTCTACCTTTTCCATTAGAAGCCTCCTTTTGAGTCTTTGCTATATGATCTTTGCCCACCACAGGACATTTTTGCTTTTCTTTCTTACCACTACACAAGCTGGTTTTGAGAGAAAATGGTTTCTTGCCATGGGACTTCTTTTCATTTGTATGTTCCATCTTAAACGATACATTGCTCATCTGAACGCCCTTTACCAGATTCTTTATTTTAGACTTATACAAAGATAATTCCAAATCCCAGGTCCTGTTACACCTTATAGATTCCATTTGTTCTTTAAAATGCTTCAGATCCTGCTTTACCAAGGGAGAAATTTTCAGGGAGAACTTTAGCTCAAAGTTCGACGATGTCTCTTTTTTCAATATGTCCAATAAAAACCACACACTGAGCGTCATCTCCTCGTTCCCTGCCTGCCCCTCTTCATTCAGAAGCCTGTTCACTTCTCTGCAGGACTCTTTCCCCAGCTCACTCTGGTCCTCTTTCACCAGGTAGGACATGGCATGAAAAAATTCTTGGAAGCTAATGTGGCAGAAGATATAGAACTTCTTGATGTCAAATCCCTCTTGGTAATCCATGCTGGTCAAGAAAGCACCAAGGCTGGTCCCATCTAGATTGTACTTCCTGAGGTCAGCTTCTTCAAACATGAACCTCTGGTGCTGGATCCCCTCGGCTGCTAAGGAGCACAGACCCCTCAGGACCCTGTGCCGGGTAAGCTCAGAGCCACCTCCGTTGTCACTGGGAGGCAGGAAGGTGGAGACATAGGCCATGAAGATGTCGGTGCTATTACTGGGAGTCTCTGAGATCTCTCTGCCCCTCTCCATCTGCCCCTTCAACCAGGAGCAGACCACCCAGCAAATTCCTGGAATCTGACATGATTTGTAGAGAACTTCGTTCTCTCGTACAATGGCAAAGGCTTTTCTGGCTTGCTCCTCATCTGTGAAATAGGAGCTGAAATACCTCCTCCTCTCATCCTCAGAGAAGCCTAGGATGTGAACATGATGCGACTGTTTCAGCAATGGCCTCAGATTGAACAAACCCTGGGGCCGGGTGGTGACAAGAAGCGAAGATGTGGAAAGCACCTCTCTCTTAATTAGACAGTGCAGCTTTTTCTGCATGAGGCCCGGACTCGGCGTCTTCAAGTCCTTTGCAAAGGGCCTCTGCAGCTCATCAAAGCCGTCCAGGATGAACAGCAGCCGCTCTGGCTCCCTCGATATCTCCGCCACAGGCGCTTGGTTGTCCCCACAACACCAGAAGAGGAGCTGGTCCAGTGTGCCCTCCTGCAACAGGACCACCTCTCTGCAGCTGACATAAAAGACATAATCAAACTGGCCTGGGTAGAGGATGCCCGTAGCCCAGTCCAGCACCATTTTTCTGGCCAGTGTTGTTTTTCCAGTGCCAGCAGACCCCTCTAGTACTACTGTGGGCGGGGCTTGGTAAGACTTTTCTTCTGGATTAAACAGAGCACCTACTGAGACAGGGTCCAGCTGTTGCTCCGGGCTGGGGCAGGCAGATGATTCTGAGCTCTCTGGGCGGGGCTTGGCCACCAGGAGCAGCTGGTTGTGGCTGCTGCAGGTTCCCGCCTCTTGCCTCTCTTCCAGGCAGCGCACATGCTCTCGGTATATTTCTCTGTAATCTGAACCAGACACATGATGTGTTAGCAGATGAGATGGGGATAAAGAAGGACAAAGAGGGCCGTTCACACTCTAGACTCTGCTCTCTAGTTTTAGTTTGTATGCTCTCTTCCTTGTATCTTCCAGAAGTTAATACTTCGAGCCACAAGGGGAGCAACTGCTACAGATGTCTATGTGTGTGTGTGCCTGCACACATTTACACGCCTGATGAGTGTGTGTACATCCGTATGAGTGTGCAAAGGCGTGCTTTGTGGATATCTGTGGGGTATGAGTAACTGTATTCACACATGCTCATGGGAGCATGCCTATGAAAGCTTTTGTATTTTTTAATGTTGATTTTTGAGAGAGAGAGAGAGAGAGCAGGGGAGGGGCAGAGAGAGAGGGAGACACAGAATCTGAAATAGGCTCCAGGCTCTGAGCTGTCAGGACAGAGCCTGATGTGAGGCTCAAACCCACGAACTGTGAGATCATGACCTGAGTCAAAGTCAGACACTTAACCAACTGACTGAACCACTCAGGCACTTCAAAAGCTTGTGTATTTTGGGGTAAGAAAGGTGTGTCAGTGTGCATCAGCAAGTAGGTGTTTGTAAGAATATGTATAGAAGTCTGTGTGTGTGTGACTGTCTGAGGGTTCCTATGAAACATCCCCATTTCAAATGGTGAAGACAGGGCCGCCTGAGAAGCGCAATTGGTTAAGCGCCTGACTCTTGATTTTGGCTCAGGTCATGATCTAACGGTTTGTGGGGCTGAGCCCTGTGTGGGGCTCTGTGCTGACAGTGCGGAGCCTGCTTGGTGTTCTCTCCCTCTCTCTCTCTCTCTGCATCACCCTGTGCTCTCTGTATCTCAAAATAAATAAACTTTTTTAAAAAAAGATTTAAAAATGTTTTAATTGAGATGGTAAGGACAGGGAGTGGAGCAAGGAAAGGGGAGCAGAAGGATAGTGAAGTAATAGGAACCTGTTCTTGGTAATGATCAAACTGGGTGCTCAAGATAAACCAACTTCTGGGCAGAAGCCATAACTATATGTCAGAAGAGGTCTCAGCTGTGAAAGGGGCCTATGGTCAGAGCACAGGCACCCCCGGCACCCCACAAGGAAGGACAGGAGATCTTCTGGGCCCCATGCCCACCCTACACTCTAGGACGGCATCAATCCATCAGTTACTCAAGAGAGCGGGACGCAGAAGCAGACAGTCTTATGTGGGAAATAGCCTGCACTGCCTGCTGGGACAGCAGCTAAGGCAAGGTCAGAGCCCCACCACCTGATGCCATTTCTGCTGCTTAGCAGAAACCCCTTCATCAACATCATCCCCAGTCTCTAAGCCCTTCTCCCTCCTCTCCTCTTCTCTTCTGTGGCACTGCAACTGGATATAGGAGGTGGGGCATTATGGCTACAAAACAATCGTAGTCTTTCTGTAAATAAGTCCCCACCCTCCACTCAGGTGGTCAGAGCCTTGGGCTGGAGACCACCAGAATCCTGGGCACTGGTGCTCCTAGGCATGGACAGAGGGCAAGAGTGAGAGACAGTATAAATTATAGGTTGTGGGAGTCTCTGGAAATGCCATGGGGGTAGGGAGTCCTGGGGGTACCCTGACCTCCTGTCATCCCCTCCTGCACTCACCATTCAGACAGATGTGGCTGAGCTGGTCCGCTAGTTCCAACTGGTTCATGACCCTCAGGACCCTGAACACCACCTTCACGGCCCCCTGTGCACCATACAGTGAAATCAGCAAAGAAGCCAGGTCCACCTGGCTCAGGCCCTCCAGCTCCCCCCGAGCCAGCTGCGGCTGCCCCTCAAGCAGGCTTCTGTCCCGTAAGTGGAACTTGAATAGCTTGAAGCTTTTCTCTTCAAGGTCACTCAGGGTCCAGAGCAGTGCCTCTCGGGGATTGCAGGCCAGGGCCATGGTGTTCAGGTGAAGGGTCGAGTTGAGACCGGTGACCTGGAGAAGCAAGAGAGAGGGAAAGACAAGTGGGCACTGAGGGAAGAGCAGCCTGCAGGTACCTCAGCCACTCTCCTTTCTGGGTGCTTATCAAGCTGTTGAGCCCAGGCCAAGGAGAGATGAGAGAGATGTGTGCAAAATTCCAAGAAAGGCAAGTAGGTGGGACAGCAGGGAATTTTCCTGCTCATTCCCACTGTGCCTGTTTGTCAGCTGATGTGTGTCTGTGCCAGCAAATAGGAAGGAAGGGATGTGGGTGTATAGGTTCTTTCTATCTCTCCATCTGTCTCCTCTCCCCGTGCTCCCTCTCACACACACCGTCAGACCCTAAATACCTGCTTGAAGGTTGGGTTAAAACGATATACTTCTCAAAGTTTTCAAAGTGAGCCCTCCCTGACATTGTAAACCTACACAGAGTTGGAACATATTGGCTAGGATGGCTGAGGAGTCCTGGCAAGAGGGTAGAAACTCTATATTGTCAGCCCATTGGCTTCACAATCAGCCTCATGGACTGAAGCACTCACAGGATTTCAAAGCTGGAATTTTTTTAATTCAGATAAGGAGATAAGTTCAAATAATGAAAGAAACAGTCACTTTGAGGGCCCACTTTGTGCCCCATGGTTTCTTTTTTTTTTTTTAACTTATTGTCAAGTTAGCTAACATACAGTGTATACAGTGTGCTCTTGGTTTTGAGGATAGATTCCTGTGATTCATTGCTTACATACAACACCCAGTGTTCATCCCAACAAATGTCCTCCTCAATGCCCATCATCCATTACCCCCTTCCTCCTACCCCACCTCAATCAACCCTTAGTGCATTCTTCATATTCAAGAGTCTCTTATGGTTTGCCTCCCTATCTGTTTGAAACTATCTTTTCCCCTTCCCTTCGCCATAGTCCTCCATTAAGTTTCTCAAGTTCTACATATGAGTAAAAACATAAGATATCTGTTTTTCTCTGACTGACTTATTTCACTTAGCATAGTGCCATCCAGTTCTACCCACATTGTTGCAAATGGCAAGATTTCTTTTTTCCTCATTGCCAAGTAGTATTCCATTGTATATAAACCACATCTTCTTTATCCATTCATTAGTTGATGGGCATTGGATTCTTTCAATAATCTGGCTGTTGTTGAAAATATTGCTATAAACATTGGGGTACATGTGCCCCTATGAATCAGCACTCCTGTATCCTTTGGATAGATTCCTAGTAGTGCTATTACTGGGTTGTAGGGTAGTTCTATTTTTAATTTTTTTGAGGCACTTCCACACTGTTTTCCAGAGTGGCTGCACCAGTTTGCATTCCCATCAATACTACAAGAGGGTTCCTGTTTCTCATATCCTCTTCAACATCTATTGTTTCCTGAGTTGTTAATTTTAGTCACTCTGACCCATGTGAGGTGATATCTCAATGTGGTATTTTTATCTTTATTTGAAAGAGAGAGAGAGAACACGAATGGGGAAGGGGCAGAGAGACGGAGATAGAATCCAAAGCAGGCTCCAGGCTCTGAGCTATCAGCACAGAATCTGACGCAGAGCTCGAACTCACAAACTGTGAGATCATGACTTGAGCCAGAGTCAGATGCTTAACCGACTGAGCCACGCAGGTGGCCCAGTGTGGTTTTGATTTGTATTTCCCTGATGATGAGTGATGTTGAGCATCATTTCATGTGTCTGTTGGCCATCTGGATGTCTTCTTTGGAAAAGTGTCTATTCATGCCTTCTGCCCATTTCTTCACTGGATTATTTGTGCTCCATGATTTCTAAGTATTATCTCTCTTGATCATCGCAGAAACTATCTTTGGGATCACTCCAGATAAGAAATTTGAGAGAAAAGTGGTTTTCCAGAATTTTCCAGAGCTGGACCAGTGGGCATAGAGGCAAGATTTAAATCATGGTTTGTGACCTGGGTAATTAGGGACAGAAAGAGATGAAAAGACAAGCCATAGAGGACAGATGCAGAGACTGTATCATTAGACTAACTGCTATCCCCCACTAGAGAGAACAGGATCTTGAATTTTGTCTAAAATATAGAACTAATATGTTGACAGGGTGGCAGTCTTCAGAAGAAAAGAAGCAACAATTAGCAGAAGATTTCAGAGTCCAGAACTACCCCTTTGATCTATAACCAATGGGAAATCCATCTCAGTAGCAAAATGTCTAAGAGCTACAAAAAGGTATTTGGGAATGGAGAAAGCCACTGAGATTCAAATACCAGCATTTTAATTATGCACCAAAAAGAGAAAAAAAATTTCAGAATATATTAGGATACAAGGGACTTTGGGCGAAAGTCTTGAGGTAGTTTGGAAAAGCAAGCCTATTCACACAGGAGCGATTTACAATAAACTCTCAGACTCCCCTGAAAACCTCTGTTATTGGCAGAGCTAATTCAGGAGAGAGCAAGAAAAGACAGCACTAGAGGGTGCCAAGGAGATGTGCAATCTAGGCTTCAGGCCATTTGGACTCAAAGAGCAGGAGGTGAGGCAGGGATGACTCACCTCCCTTATGCAGGAGCCCAAGAAGCCAGGTCCTGGGCACTGAGCAGAAACAGATCTTTTCTAGTCAGACCCCAGCCAAGCCTGGGTCCATGTAGCCCAAACTCACTAGTTCACTTCTGCTTCGTGGTGCTGGGATTAAAAGGACATGTGGGGGCATCTGGGTGGCTCAGTTGGTTAAGCGTCCAAGTTCGGCTCAGATCATGATCTCATGGTGTGTGGGTTCGAGCACCGGCGTTGGACTGTCTGTTGACAGCTCAGAGCCTGGAACCTGTTTTAGATTCTGTATCTCCCTCTCTCTCTGACGCTCCCCTGCTTATGCTGTCTCTCTCTTACTCTCTCAGAAATAATAAAAAAACATTTTAAAAAGGGGGGCAGGTGGGACAATCCCAGCACCTCCCTTTTAATACCTAACAGGCCTGGGTCCATATGAGGCTGGAAGTGATGAAGCACCTCCAGGCCTCAGAACAGCAGAAACACCCACACATTCCATCTGATGGTCAGTAGATGAACACTGCTCATCAGAGGAAAACCTGATCTCCTTCCTCCACATAATAAATTGAGAAACAAGCAAACGGCCAAGGGGATGACCTATTCTGTCACCAAGAAAAAAAAAAGTGTCCAGCAGCTTTTCCTCTCCCTCTCCGAAACCCCAGTGCTCTCTTACAACTTGACACAGGGCCAGGATGGGGCAGTCTGACTTGAGAGGTGAAGGAATTGAGGAACTGTCACCACCACGTCCTCAGCCATGCATTGCACTATTTCTTCACATTGTTAAACCCACTGGAGGATATGTTCCACCAAAGTGAAAAGGGAGAAAGACAGAAGCTCCATGAAACAGGAATCCAAACAAGGAGGAAAACAAAGCCCTCCCGACCCCCCACCCCCACCTCCCAGGGCAGCTGGTCAGAGGGCCTACAATGGGGCCAGGACAGAAGCCCTGACTAAGGAGAATAGGGCTCTCAGACCATCTCCAAGGAAAGAAAAGAACTGACAGAGTAACAGATGCTTTTGGGTCCTCTAGAAGACCCTACTGAGAGGCTACTAGAAGGTATGGAGAAACTAACATTCAGTGCCAAGAAAACAAAACAAATAAATAAAATAAAGAAATTACTAGCTCTAGGAAGAACAAAAAATAAGAAAGAATTTTACATAATAGTAAACTACAGCACTCGGGTGTAAATAATGTTTGCATAGAAATAATAATGGAACCACTGAATATTGATCTAACTAAAATGTATAATATAACCATATTGAAAGAACAGTGGTAGAATGTTCTGGCATAGGAAGTCAAGAGATAATTCATAAAACTGATGAGCCAAAAGGCAGCAGTAGACATTTTTACTTAAAAGTGCAGAGATGCAAGAAGAAACAATTTGAATATATGAGCAGCTGCCTCAGGAAAGAGAGATAGTGGAGTAGGGGGGTGGAGAAGTGGGCCAGGAAAGTACTGGATTTGGAGCCTAAACTTTTTAATGTTAACTGACCTTTTAAACTATGAGCATGTATTTGATAAAATAAAAATTAGAAAAATAAGAATAGGAGGTAGAAGTAAAGATAGTAATACTGTATTGCATATTTGGAAGTTAGTAAGAGTCAATCTTGAAAGTTCTCATCACACAAAAAAATTCTGGAGCTATGTATAATGATAGATATTAGCTAGATTTATTGTGGTGTTCATTTCACAATATAAACATATATTGAATCATAATGTTGTACACCTGAAATAAATATAATGATGTACGTCAACTAAACCTCAGTAGAAAAGAAAGAAAGAAAGAAAGAAAGAAAGAAAGAAAGAAAGAAAGAAAGAAAGAAAGAAAGAAAAGTTACTGTATATAGACAAGCTTGGCAACAAAAGGAATGAGAGGTCCTGAAAAGATGTACGGAATGTGGGGCCAAAAGAAAGTCTTGTTTGTTTTAATATGAGAGAGGGTGGGAAGGATTTAAATGCTGACAAAAATCATCTGACATAGGAATCAGGTTAGAAATGCAGGCAAGAGAGAGAAGTACCAGAGGACAGTATTGAGCTGTGGATTGAAGCAGGATTCAAAGCAAAGGCAAAAGATTGGCCTTTGACAGGAGGATGGAGGAAACATCCTCCATCCATGCTTGAGGAAAGTGACGGGGTCATTTGGCAGAGCAAAGCAAGTCTGTGGGTTTTACGATCAGGTGAGGGTACTCATGTCTGGTGGTCCCTGAATTCTCTTTGAAGGATGAATAAGAGCATCTCCTAAGGGTGGGAGGGCTGGTGAAGAGCGGAGAAGCCATAAGGGAGCATCGTGGGGCCTCTCTTGCAGCTTCCCCCTCCCTCCCCAAGACCTCTCATGCCCAGTGCTCAGTGAGTTCTGCCAGAGTCCAGAACAGACAGGAATGGGAATCGGTCTCTCCCAGAGAGC
Organism: Crocuta crocuta; assembly: GCF_008692635.1. NCBI lineage: Eukaryota > Metazoa > Chordata > Mammalia > Carnivora > Hyaenidae > Crocuta > Crocuta crocuta. The sequence goes on along the minus strand of NW_027530670.1, from coordinate 2,204,296 downwards.
TGAGGCTCTCCTTAACCAAGCTGAGGTTAGAGACAGAAACAAGACAGCAAAGAACCAAACCCAAGAGATAAAATGGGAAAATGGAATGAAACGTAGCCACACAGATCACGTGACACAGAAAACTGAGTTCACTAACTGAGGTCACTAACTGAGAAGACTCTCAGATCGGCCTTCCCTAGAAAGATCCAAGTATGGAGATGATGGATCAGGAATTAAGAGTCACACCTGAAGGAATAGAAAAAAGACTGGTTTTCATTAAGGGGTGGAGACAGGATATGAAATGAGGCAACTTTGGCTTGACTGTGGGCAGAACGGAAATTGAAGCAATTGAATTCCAAAAGGGAAGGGGTGGAGACAAAAGAGACAGAGGCCAAGGGTGGAAACAGTCAGAAAAGAGATACAAAAGACAGAAGAGAGAAATAAGTGGACAGAGAAAACAGAAAGTCAGAGAGACAGAGAGATGAAGCTGGCTAATGTATATGGGTTTCTAGAGCTCTCTAGAGCTCTCTCTCACACACACACTTATACACTTTTTCTGTAAAGAGACTTTTTCTTAACAACAAACTCTTAAGAAACAAGAATAACTAGAAATATGTGTGGAGGGATTGGAGTCTCTGAGTGAAGCTACCAGACTTCCCTGCCTGTATTATAAACTTTCCTCATCCATGGAGGCAAATGCCAAGGCAAAGTTGATATACATCCTCACCCCCTTGCTTCCAGGCCTCTTTCTGCCTAATAGAGGCAGGGGCTCCAACTCCAGAACATCCCTTGCATGCAAAGGCCATTTTGAAAAGGTGCCTTTGGCCTCTACGGCGGTCACCATACTCTTCTTTATACCTTGGTCAGTTCTAACAAAGTTAGTATATAGGGTTGGTAAGTTTAAAGGTCCTCTTGAGACAGGAATCCACATGGCCATTTGGAAGTATCCATCCCTGCTATGAGAAGCTGTCTTTTCTCAAGAGTACTCCCACATGGCCTTGGAGGAGAAGGAGAACTGCATTGTTCCCAGCGACTTGGCAACTGCTAGCAGATGGCAGCCAGAAAAACAGGCAGGCTGGCAAAGTACATGCATAAATCAGAATGGGAAATATCAGAGCTAGAACATTTCAAAATCCTTGTTATCATTGGTGGAGCTATTTAAACTCAAAACAAATGAGTTAAAATGCATGGTAACTTCGGCACCTGTGTGTTGCTGGAGCACCACCTCTCCATCAGTCAGGAAGGGAGTTGATGTTGAGGAGAGTATCTATCATGGGTTCTAGTGCTTTAACAAATCTTCAGATGTATAGCCTTCTGGTCAAGCCTCTTGACCAAAATTCCATACTTTTGGAGCATTCATTGTATCCCTTTGGGGATCCACTCTTTCTTAAGTTTGCTGTGCCTGAGCCATGAAAATAAGTATACATGAATTTCTACAGAAATTTTGATTCCATGAAAGATTTTGAGATGAGGAAGGTTGAAATGATATTGGAATATAAAGGATTTATTTGGATTGAGTTCCATGGAAGTGTGTCACTGACCTGTATTCCTCAACTATGAAAAATGAATATTGTATACTAAGAAATCACTTCTCTTGATAAATAATTAACAAATAAGAAAATGTATGGCAGAATCAAAAGCAATAATTAAAATGCTAACATTAGAATATGTGTTTCCTAACTAGCAGGAGAACTTTAAGACACACAATCAGACAAATAACCCCATTATAAAGCCAAATATAAGTGAAAAAAGAATATGGAAAGTGTAACAAATAAAAATAAAACAATAAAATGTTAGAGGGTGCCTGAGTGGGCTCAGTCGGTTAAGTGCCCAACTTTGGCTCAGGTCATGATCTCATGGTTCATGAGTTCGAGCCCCACATCAGGCTGAATGCAGACAGCTCAGAGCCTGAAGCCTACTTCAGATTCTGTGTCTCCCTCTCTCTTCCCTCCCCTCAAAAATAAACATTAAAAAAATCTTAAAAATAAAATAAAATTAACCCAAATATGTCAACACAGAAAATGTTAATAGGCTAACCTTGTGAATCCAAAGAATTCAAATGTGGTCAACTGGATTTTTTAAATATTTAGGTATATGCTATTTATGAGAGATCCTCCTAAAACATAAAGATATGGAATTTTTGAAAGCAAAGGAATGGAAAAAAGATACGTAAGAATACACCTATCAAGGGATAGGTATATTTATAGAGTTCAAAAACTAGAAGAATTAAAGAATATATTACTTAGTCAACCATATANAAATGTTAGAGGGTGCCTGAGTGGGCTCAGTCGGTTAAGTGCCCAACTTTGGCTCAGGTCATGATCTCATGGTTCATGAGTTCGAGCCCCACATCAGGCTGAATGCAGACAGCTCAGAGCCTGAAGCCTACTTCAGATTCTGTGTCTCCCTCTCTCTTCCCTCCCCTCAAAAATAAACATTAAAAAAATCTTAAAAATAAAATAAAATTAACCCAAATATGTCAACACAGAAAATGTTAATAGGCTAACCTTGTGAATCCAAAGAATTCAAATGTGGTCAACTGGATTTTTTAAATATTTAGGTATATGCTATTTATGAGAGATCCTCCTAAAACATAAAGATATGGAATTTTTGAAAGCAAAGGAATGGAAAAAAGATATGTAAGAATACACCTATCAAGGGAAATCTGGTATAGCTATATTTATAGAGTTCAAAAACTAGAAGAATTAAAGAATATATTACTTAGTCAACCATATATATTTGAAACAAACCATAATTTTTAAGCAAATGATGTTACACACAAATTCAGGTGAGTGGTCACTTATCAGGGTGGGGCGGGAAGGCAATGAGATACTGGAGACGAGTAATGGGTATATGTACAGCAGCAGTGCTGAAGCCAACCCATACTGGCTCTTGAAAGCCGGTTGTTAAATTTTCAAGAATTTTGAGAACCAGTTGTTAAATTTTCAAGAATTTTGAGAACCAGTTGTTAAATTTCGAGAGCCAATAGCTTGAAATCAGCGATGATAGAAATATTTATTCTATGGAAATTGGCTGATAACAAAACTAGGAGCACTTTTTTTCAGGGAGCTGGTTGTTAAACATTTACTAGCATACCACTGAATGAAAATATTCTAATACTCATAATAATATTATCTATTATAATATTCTAATTTTCATAGTAATAAATTCTATTGTATATAATTCCATTTTAATAAACTCATATTCTAATATATTCATTCATATACTGATAATGTTAATAATGGTCTAATCCTTGGTTTGGGTTATAGGTTCTGTTCATCATTTAAAAAAATGAATGAATGCTCTAGTTTTTGGATTGGATAATAAGTCCTGGTTCACTACATTATTTAAAAAATGATGAGTGAATGAATGAATGAATGAATGAATGAATGAAACTAAAAAAGAAGTTCATGAATGAACCCAAGTGTCATGAACCAAAGAGTATGACTATTACAGTTCTGTACACCTATGATAGAAAAAAAGAGCACTAACTTGCTTCCATCTGGAGGACATCAAGTGTCAAAAGAACCTCCGCTAATGAGTGTGGTCCACGGACACCTGAAAAGATCCACCTCACTCTCTTTTTAAAATTTTTTAAAAATGTTTTTTATTTATTTCTGAGAGAGACAGCGTGATCCGGGGAGGGTCAGAGAGAGAGGGAGACACAGAATCTGAAACAGGCTCCAGGCTCTGAGCTAGCTGTCAGAGGCTGATGTGGGGCTCGAATCCACAAACTGTGAGATCATGACCTGAGCTGAAGTCGGACGCTTACCCAAATGAGCCACCCAGGTGCCCCAAGAACCATCTCAGTCTCAAAGCAACACACTAGACTGCAGGAATGAGAAGATAGGCACATCTAGCCCAATGGAGGTGATTCTTCTTGGCTCCTTCACTGGGAGAACCTCTCAAAGGTCAGCTCTGGGCTACAATACCGGCCCAGGCAGGGTAGACTTATGTCTCCTGTGATATGCACAGAAGGATCTGGAGCCACCTTTCTTGAAGTTATAAGCAAAAGCCGTATGGTCATGGTTCCTTGGCCAGGTCAGATCCAATCTCTAAGGATAGCTTAAGCAAGAAGGGCAGAAAAGACCCATGGGTAATATTATCCTCAATGGGGAAAAACTGAGAGCTTTCCCCCATGGTGAGGAACACAACAGGGATGTCCACTCTCACCACTGTTGTTCAACACAGTGTTGGAAGTCCTAGTCTCAGCAACCAGACAACAAAAAGAAATAAAGTCATCCAAACTGGCAAGGAAGAAGTCAAACTCACTCTTCGAAGATGATGTGAAAAACCCAAAGGGCTCCACCAAAACCTGCTAGAACTGATACACGAATTCAGCAAAGTCACAGGATATAAAACTCAATGTACAAAAATTGGTTTCATTTCTATACACCAATAATGAAGCAGTAGGAAGAGAAAGCAAAGAATCAACCCCATTTACAATGCACCACAAACCATAAGTTACATAGGAATAAACCTAACCAAAGAGGTAAAAGATCTGTGCTCTGAAAACTAAAGAACTCTTATGAAAGAAATTGAAGAAGACACAAAGAAATGCAAAACATGCCATGCTTATGGATCAGAAGAACAAATACTGTTAAAATATCAATACTACCCAAAGAANGGTCATGGTTCCTTGGCCAGGTCAGATCCAATCTCTAAGGATAGCTTAAGCAAGAAGGGCAGAAAAGACCCATGGGTAATATTATCCTCAATGGGGAAAAACTGAGAGCTTTCCCCCAAGGTGAGGAGCACAACAGGGATGTCCACTCTCACCACTGTTGTTCAACACAGTGTTGGAAGTCCTAGTCTCAGCAACCAGACAACAAAAAGAAATAAAGTCATCCAAACTGGCAAGGAAGAAGTCAAACTCACTCTTCGAAGATGATGTGAAAAACCCAAAGGGCTCCACCAAAACCTGCTAGAACTGATACACGAATTCAGCAAAGTCACAGGATATAAAACTCAATGTACAAAAATTGGTTTCATTTCTATACACCAATAATGAAGCAGTAGGAAGAGAAAGCAAAGAATCAACCCCATTTACAATGCACCACAAACCATAAGTTACATAGGAATAAACCTAACCAAAGAGGTAAAAGATCTGTGCTCTGAAAACTAAAGAACTCTTATGAAAGAAATTGAAGAAGACACAAAGAAATGCAAAATATGCCATGCTTATGGATCAGAAGAACAAATACTGTTAAAATATCAATACTACCCAAAGAAATCTACACATTCAATGCAATTCCTATCAAAATAACACCAGAATTCTTCACAGAGCTGAAACAAACAATTCTAAAATTTGTATGGAACCAGAAAGGACCCCAAATAGCTAAAGCAATCCTGAAAAAGAAAACCAAAGCTGGAGGCATCACAATTCCAGTTTTCAAGCTGTATTATAAAGCTTGAATCATCAAGACAGTATGGTGTTGGCACAAAAACACATAGATCAAAGGAACAGAATAGAGAACCCAGAAATGGACCCACAAATGTATGGCCAACTAATCTTTGATAAAGCAGGAAAGAATATGCAATGGGAAAAAAAAAAGTCTTTTCAGCAAATGATGTTGGGAAAATTGGACAATGACAAGCAGAAGAATGAACCTGAACCACTTTCTTACACCATACACAAAAATAAAATCAAAATGGATGAAAGACCTAAAGGTAGGACAGGAAGCCATCAAAATCCTAGGGGAAAAAATAGGCAGCAACCTTTTTGACCTCAGCTGCAGCAACTTCTTTTAGACATGTCTCCAGAGACAAGAGAAGCAAAAGCAAAAATGGACTATTGGGACTTCATCAAGATACAAAACATCTGCACAATGAAGGAAATGATCAACAAAAGTAAAAGCCAACCAATGGAATCAGAGAAGATATTTGCAAATGACATATCAGATAAAGGGTTAGTATCCAAAATCTATAAAGAACTTATCAAGCTCAGGGAACCAGGGCGGCTCAGTCAGTTAAGTTAAGCTTCTGACTTCAGCTCAGGTCATGATCTCAAGGTTCATGAATTCCAGCCCCACATTGGGCTCTGTGCTGACAACTCAGCCCACTTTGGATCCTCTGTCCCCTTTCTCTGCCCCTCTCCTGCTTGCACACTCTCTCTTTCTTTCAAAAATAGATGAACTTAAAAAAAAAAAGTTATCAAACTCAACACCAAAAGAAAAACAAATAATCCAGTGAAGGAATGGGTGAGACATGAACACTTTTCCAAAGAAGACATCCAGATGGCTAACAGACACATAAAAAAATGTTCAACACCACTCATCATCAGGGAAATACAAATCAAACCACAATGAATACCACCTCACACCTGTCAGAATGGCTAACATTAACAACTCAGGAAGTGACAGATGTTGGTGAGGATGTGGAGAAAGGGAAACACCTTTGCACTGCTGGTAGCAATGCAAACTGGTGCAAGCGCTCTGGAAAACAGTGTGGAGGTTCCTCAAAAAATTAAAAATAGAACTACTCTATGATCCAGCAATTGCTCTGCTAGGAATTTATCTAAGTATTACAAAAATGCTGATTTGAAGGGGGTACATGTCCCCCCAATGTTTATAGCAGCACTATCAGCAATAACCAAAGTATGGGAAGAGCCCAAATGCATGTCAAATGATGAATGGATAAAGAAGAGGTGGTATAAACACACACACACACACACACACACACACACACACACACACACACACACTGGGATATTACTCAGCAATCAAAAACAATGAAATCTTGCCATTTGCAATGACGTGGATGGAACTAAAATGAATTATGCTAAGCAAAATAAGTCAGTCAGAGAAAGATAAATATGATTTCACTCATATGTGGAATTTAAGAAACAAAACAGATGAACATGGGGGAAAGGAAGGAAAAATAAGATAAAAACAGAGAAAGAGACAAACCGTAAGAGACTCTTCTATACAGAGAACAAACTGAGGGTTGCTGGAGGGGTGTTGGGTGTTGGGTGTTGGGTGGGGGCATGGGTTTAAATGGGTGATGGGCATTAAAGAGGGCACTTTTTGGGATGAGGACTGGGTGTCATATGTAAGTGATGAATCACTTAAATTCTACTCCTGAAACCATTATTATACTATAATTTAAATAAGATTTTTTTAAAGTGCAGAAAACACCAGCAACTCCCAGTGGTTTTCTGCTCCCCACCTTGGCATAAAGTCAGGGGGGTTGGCCAGGTCTACTGCTGCTAGAATCTCAAGAATCTGGAGAGGCAAGAATCAGGGATGAGCTGAGAATACAGAGAAAGAATCTCTAATGACCAAAATCAGGTAGAGGGTGGGAAGGCCAGAAGGAAGTGTAGAAATGAAGCTATGGATATAAGAAAATCAGAGAACTAAGAAGATAGCATGCCAAGCCAAGTAGGCAAGAATGAACTGGAAGACAGGCAAGTCCCATGTGTGATTAGCTCTTGGATTGGGCTGGCTTTTGACAGGGTGGGTAACCAGTTGTTGGGGCCAGCTTCCCTCCAGAACAGATAACATTCGCCATGCAGGAAGGCAGATCTGACACTTGAGGTCTGGGACACTGTGGCTATTCAGCTGTGGCAGCTGCTCCTCACCACCTCAGTCCAAAAGGGCTTCCAGGCAGAGAGACTTAAGTGTGCAGAAGTCTAGCAGAGCAGAGGAGCGGCCTGAGACTAGTGGAGCCTGCGTAAGGTGCACAACTTCCCGAAACCTGCTGGCAGTGGGCAGAGACAAACTTTGGGAGGCAGCCTACTGCCTACTGTGTCAGGCCCAGTCTGCGGAAAGACAGATGGTTGGCCAACAAGGTTCCCGCACAGCGCTGCCTTGCAAGAAAGCCTAAGTCCCAAGTCACACTTGCAGCGCTGAGCGAGCCTGGGGCTCCCCCTTGCGGCCTTTCCACGGTTGGAGCTGTAGTCCGCCTCCCTTCACATCAGCCAGTCACTGAAGAGGCGGACTGGGTTTATCAAGCTACAGTCCCTGATTTTAACATGAGACTGTAACTAACTATGACCTTCTTTTCGGGAAGGACTGTCAAGTATATTCCTCAGGACGACCAGGATCCCAGGTGGGATGGTGAGTTTTGTGTGTCAATTTGACTAGGGCACAGGATCTCCAGGTATTTGGTAGGTGTGTCTGTGAGGGTTCTTTTGGATAGGTTGAACATTTAAGTTGGTAGACTGAATAGAACAGATTGACATCCCTAATGTTGGTGGACCTTGTCCAATCAGTGGAAGGCCCACATAGAAAAAAGAGCTGATCCCCACCTGGCATAAGACGGCACTTCACCTGCCTGATGGCCTGAGCAGGACACTGGTTTTTTCTAGCCTTCAGACTCAAGCTGAAACATAGGCTCTACTTGGGTCTTGAGTCTGCCTGCTTTTGGACTAGAACTACATATTGGCTCTCTTGGGTCTCCAGTTTGCTGAGTAAATATCTTGGGACTTCTCAGCCTCTATAATCACGTGAGCCAATCCCTTATTTAAATATATACATTTAAGGGTGCTTGGGTGGCTCAGCTGGTTAAGTGTCTGACTTTGGGTCAGGTCATGATATCATGGTTTGTGGATTCAGGCCCCGCGTCAGGCTCTGTGCTGACAGACCAGAGCTTGGAGTCTGCTTCAGATTCTNTCCCATCATGATCTCATGTCATGGTTCATGAGTTCAAGCTCCACATCGAAGGTGTGTGTGTGTGTGTGTGTGTGTGTGTGTGTGTAGTTCTTCTGGAGAATCCTGACCAATACACCATGTGCACAACACACTTCTCATATTTAAGGGGACAGCTCATTTTTCTCTCTCCCCATGCCTTCTGCCCTTTCCTGATGAACCTAGGCCTCAGAGTTTCTGCTCATAGGGTTCAGCCTGCCTGGATCCTGCAGTCGGTGATTGAAAAGTCAGCATCCTGGATGTATGTACTTCCTTGTCCTAGCTAGTCAGCATTCCTAGAAAGACCAGGCTAAAGATCTCTCCCTGCCTGCCTCTTAGCTATGTGGCTGGAGAAACACACAAAAGCTAACCAGATCCTTGAGGTCTCCAGACTTAGCTGGGCCCTCTCATAATTGATCAGTGCCTTTAATGACTCACTCTCGGCCCCTCTCCCACTGCCCAAAGATGGAACCTCACCTTTGCGCTTCCATTCTCAACAGATCACCATGGCTCCACTTCCCTGAGAAAACTATCATTTGACAGGAGGTCCTGCAACTTCCCTTCATTCCCCAAGTCAAAGTGTCTGATTCTTTTTTTTTTTTTTACTGTGTATTTATTTTTGAGAAAGAAAGAGCATGTGTAAGGCAAGGGAGGGGTAGAGAGAGAGGAAAACAGAGGATCCGAAGCAGGCTCTACACTGACAGCAGAGAGCTCAATGCGAGGCTTGAATTCACAAACCATGAGATCATGACCTGAGCCGAAATTGGATGCTCAACCAACTGAGCCCCTCAGACGCCCCATCTCGTATTCTTCATTCACCTCTTTCTCTTTTCCTTGCAGAGAGAAAGGTGTTCAGGACATTTATATCAAGGTAAAGTTCTTGGTGATGAAGTGTTCACAACCTACTCAGAAAAGTGGATAGGAGGTCCCAGGGGTCACCTCTTCATCACAGGTGATTCTCTCCTCCGGCCTTCTTTCCATAGGATGATCTCAGGGGATCAGCCCTTGCTAAGGCAGACCCCCCACTAGGCACCCATAAAGGAGGCCACAGCCTGGGGCAGCCTGTCTAGCATGTCCTTCACTCTGTGCAAGACCATCCGTTTCATCTAGGCTTCTCCATTCAGGTCCTCGTTCCTCCCTTCTTTCATTAGATGGTTCTCCTTCTCACATGTATATTCAATATCTCTCTTTCCTCTAGATCCTCACCCTTACTTTAAAATATACTTAAAACTTTTCCAGCCTGAAGTGTCCCCTTCTCAGTCCTATTGTTCCCCCCTGCCACTGCCTTAAACGTCTCCTCTCCTTTCCACCAATTCTCCTGAGAGAGCAGCCAGCACTCACTGCCATCAGTTCCCACTGACCATTCTCTCACACCTGAATTCTGATTTCTGTATGCACCCCACCGTCAATTCCCCGAACACTGCTCTGGTAGGGTTGCTAAAGAGCCCAGTTACAGAATCCAAGTCCCTTTTCAATCTCCTCTGATAGGCTATTCACCTGTGTTTGGGGGAATTAAAAGAAAGAACATATGTCTGCCCAAAATATTGACAGCGAACTGGATCACATGAATTCTAATTATGGAAGGTAGCTCCAGAGAGAAAGCAGCTCTTGGACATGAGAGTAAGGGCTTAGAAGTCCAACCTCACCCACCCACCTTGCCAACTAGGTGCTAGGACTTGACCTAATTAAGGGAGTTGATTGGTTTCCTAACAGGCAGATATTATCATTCCAATTGTACTGAGAAGGAAACTAAGACTCAGAAAAAATTACAGATTGCCCAAAATTTTATAGTACGTTAGAGTCAGGGCTCCTTCCGTTACATAGCAGTGATAATAGCTACCACTTAATAATAATAACTGCTGGGGAGCCTGGATGGCTCAGTCAACTAAGCATCCGACTTCAGATTCAGGTCATGATCTCACAGTTTATGAATTTGAGACCCACATCAGGCTCCTTGCTGTCATTGCAGAGCCTGGTTTGGCACCTCTGCCACCACCACCACCACCACCACCACCACCACTATCCCTCCCTCCCCCGATTACATTATGTCTCTCTCAAAGTAAATAAATAAACTTAAAAAATAATAGTAACTGCTGTGTATCAGGCATATGCTAAGAGCTTTACAGAGGGTTACTCATTTAACCCTCTGCCAAGCATCTCCACCTGACCACTCTACAATTCTGCCTGGGTGTCTAATAAACATCTCAAGGATGACACCTCCCAAATTGAACTTGAGATCTTTTCCCAAAAAACTGCTCCACTTCTAGCTTTTACTGTCTCAACTGATGACAACTTCTTCATACTAGTTGTTCAGCACGCGCGCGCGTGTGCGCGCACGCGCACACACACACACACACAATAGCGTCATCCTTGACTCTTCTCTTTCATACCTCACATACAATTCCTCAGAAAATCCTGTTGTCTCTACCCTCAAAATATATCCCTAGTCTACCCACTTCTCACCACTTCCACTGCTACTGGCCTAGTGCCCACCACCATCACCTCTCACTTAGGTTACCTGCTAATCTCCTAAAAAGTCTTCTTGCTCTTTCTGTCTTACCCTCCTCTGCTCAACAACCACCTCTCCCTGGTCCATTCTATTCTTAAAACATTCAGAATGATCCTTTTAGAGCTAAGACTGATCATGACTTTCCCCTGCTCCAAACCCTGCAATGACTTCCCACCTCTCTCAGACTAAAAGTCAAAATCCTTATTATGGCTTAATAGGTCCTTAATGGTCTGCTCCCCAACCCCTATTCAAATCTCTATCTCCGGCTATTCCCTGCCATGATCTTAACATGCCAGCCACCAAAAAGCCTCCTCACATACTCCAGGCCTGCTCCGGTCTCTAAAGCCTTTGCATTGCTGTTCCCTCGACTTGAAGGCTCTTCCTCGCAATGACAGCCACCTCCTTCGATTAACTCAAATCTCGCATTCTCATTGTGACCTACCCTAACTCCTGAGTCTCCCTTATTCCCCGCTAATTTTTCCTTTTTCATAGCACTCATCACCTTCGAACATATTATATAATGTACTTATTTGTCTCTCTCCACTAGATGGTGAATTTTTGGAAGACAACAATCCTTGTTTTAGTCACTGATATATCCCAAGGGCCTAAAACAGCATCTGGCACATATTCAAACTGCTGAATGAATAAGCCACCGCACTGACTTCTTATGACTCTATCAAGAAGTGTCTTTAAAAGGCACTATACCATTCACGATCCTGGGGCGCCTGGGTGGCTTAGTCAGTTGAGTTTTCAACTTCTGCTCAGGTCATGACTNAAAAATAAATAAACATTAATAAATTTTTTTTTAATCCGCCATCCCTTTGAAGTCTGAAAGCAGGAATTACGACCCATTCTCTGCTCTCTGGGTCCATCTGGCGGCAGCTGCGCTGAGTTGTTTCTTTTCTCTCAGCGCGGTCCCAAGTTTGCGCGGAACTATTTAACTCTGCTCTCAGTGAGTGCTTATGGGACAGAAATCAAACAGCACGAACTCAGCAGGAAATTGTGGTGCCGTGAGAAGCACACATAGACCAATAGACACAAAGATCTAGTTCACGTGGTGCGTATCCAGCCTATCGTGCTCCTAATATTCTTCAACTCCCTCCCTCCCANAGCCGTATCTTCAGACGCGGCGGCTGCAGCGGCTACGACCGCGGCTCCGGGCCAGACCCCGGCCTCCACGCCTGCTCCTGCGCAGACCCCGGCGCAGTCGCTGCCTGCCCCTGCGCTTCCAGGCCCGTTCCCCGGGGGCCGTGTGGTCCGGCTGCACCCGGTCATTTTGGCCTCCATCGTGGACAGCTACGAGCGACGCAACGAGGGCGCTGCCCGAGTTATCGGGACCCTGCTGGGTGAGTGGTCAGACGGAACAGTGAATCTTCAGTCTCCCACCTCTTTGTTTTGTTCCCCTTTCTTCCCATCCCCATTGACCTCGTACCTATTTTTCCATCCCACCTTCCTGGCGCGACTTATCTCTTTAAGGAGCTTAAGCTTTCCTGCCACATTGCTGTCATTTGGGCGTCATCAAATACGGAAGCAGTAGTTGTTAGCTATTGAATAAATATCGTATGCCGAATGATTTACATTTTATTGTTAATCTTCCCAGTAGCATTTCAGGTCAAGTGTGACCAAAAATGAATTGAGATGCTTAAGAAGAAGTTAGGAACGTTTGACTCCCTAAACCAAATTGCCATGTTCTCCACCCCTCTTTTTTTTTTTTTTTTTTTTTTAATGTTTTATTTTTTCGAGAGAGAGATGGACAGACAGCATGAGCAGGGGAGGGTCAGAGAGAGGGAGACACAGAATCTGAAACAGGCTCCAGGCTCTGAGCTAGCTGTCAGCACAGAGCCCGACGCGGGACTCCAACCCATGAACCGTGAGATCATGACCTGAGGCGAAGTCGGACGCTCTACCGACTGAGCCACCCAGGCGCCCCTCCCCACCCCTCTTTTTACGGACTAAATGTCTTTATTTTCGAGGTGTTTACAAAGACGTTTTTAACCATTTGGTAAAGGAGTGGGGACATCTGTAAAAAGACATCCCTTTGAACAAGTAAACCGGTTTGGCAGAAACTCGTTTAGGACTTCAGTAGTACTCTGTTTTCCTAAACGTTTAAGCCTGATCTTCTGTCCTTTAGTCTCCCTAGTATGTTAAAGTAATTTGTAAAACAGAGAAGCACTAGAGAGGAATTAACTGATAATGTGCCTCTTTCTCTGGGGGCTGCTGATCCCATCAAATTCATTTTCATTCCATCTTTATTACTAATTTTAGATACTTTTGTGACATGTAATAGTCCTTCCACTGTAGAAGACAATTGGTGTATTGCAAAGAGGACAAGATTTGTAGGTAGATTGCACCAAATATTAACTATGTGTCTTGGAACAAATTATCTAAAGGCTAGTTCTGAGTTTTGCAAGAGCTAAATTATTACCAAGAGCATCTAACTGCTGGCACACATCAGATACTAAACAGCCGTTAGTTGCCATCCTCGACATCAGGGCTCTACTCCTGCAACACACATAGTTTTCCTTTATTTTTGAAGGTTTCGCATTTTACAGGAACTTCAGCTTATCCATTATTTTCCAAACATTGCCAAGGGTTTTCTGAAACCAAGATTTCGTATTCTCTTTGCCACAAGTGCCTTCCCTGCTCTCCCTCATTTGTTCCCAGTTCTGCTCATCTTCCAGGTTCCTGGGAAAAGTGTTAATTAAGTATCAGCCTTTCATGCCTTTGGCTACCCTTACCCGCACCTAACCTCCCAAAGTATAATAGCTTTCTGTAACTGTGTCCTGCTTTGAGCTTCTGGAACAAATCACTTAACTTGGTACTTGACAAATACTACTCTTTCAGCTGTACTGCCAAATTTTCCAAACGCACTGGAATGAGCTATTTAAGTAAAGATCTAGTTCTCCACTGAGAGAGAGTGTTAAGTGCCCCAGATACTATAGTGACCTGTAATCTAGGTCTTCAGATTATCTTCTGGACTGGGACCATGGTATAATGCTCGGTGTTAAGAGACAGTACTTACCGAAAAATGAGACATAGATTCTGCTTATTAGGAGCTTAAAATTTTCTCAGACATTAATTCATGAAACATTTACTTTGCTTAAATGAAGTCAGTGGTATCTTTTAAGTGCCATAAAACTGTTAGATATTTATAATTCAAAGTTTGATAAAACAACATCTCCTCTAATCTTAAATTCAAGATGAAGATTTACTCATGCAAATTAGAATATAATGTGATAAATGCTCTAATAGAAGGATATCATAGTGGCATGGAAATATAGAAGACTCAAAACTGCTCTGGAAGTCTGAAATGGTCAAATCTATTGAATGCTGATGAAGTCAAATAAGAGAAAATGTATTTACCCACTGGGTTTGGGGACATAGTTTCAGCTAAGGGAACAAAACCCATAATGGAGTGGAATTAAACAGATACAGGTGTGGGCAACGTTGTGGGCTCTGGTATAGAGGGCAGTGCCGGTGGATTAGAAAAAATGGAGACCCCAAGGTACCAGCAGTCTTAGGTCAAGCAACAAACGTAATGGGAGTAAAGGTATCAGCACTAGAATAGAAGTTTGTGTGAAAGACTGACACTGATGTTTAAGGTTCACAGGTAGAAGGTTTCTGGATGGTAATGGGACTAACATTATGACTGTGGGACTAGATGGCTAAAGGGAGATATAGGTGATCCCTAACATTGTGCTCTGAGACTAGGCTAATGTAAGGATGCCCTATGTAGACATTATTAGCATTTTCCAGGTAGTTCTGCAGATTTAATTATATAGGAAGAAAGTCTAGAGGCTGAAAAATGAAGGTCATAGGAAAAAAAGACCTGGAGTAGGACTGGTAGCAGGAAGGAAGAATAGGCCCCGTATGTTGATGGTTAAAGGAAAGAGAGATCACTTCCGAGCATCAGCTCTCTGGGGAATCCTGGTTCCACTGATGCACATGGCTAACTTAGAACTTATGAGCTCACTTTGTTCATTGGTTTTGAGGAGGCCTTTGAAAGCATTTGGAAAGTGGTCGTAGGCTGGAGTGCCCTAGGATTTTATAACACATGGACAATTCTCTCTCATAGGAACCGTTGACAAGCACTCAGTGGAGGTCACTAATTGCTTTTCAGTGCCACACAACGAGTCAGAAGATGAGGTGAGTGGGAGCTTGAGCTGCCACTGTGTGGTCTATAGCTGTTCGTTTGCTAGGCTCTCTTTAAGGCCCCTCCTGCACAATAGTTGTGCTTCTATAACTAAAAGTTCTGCGAAGAGTATTTTTTCTACGCGTACATACTTTCTGGGACTCTTTTGTCTGCGGGGTGGGCCCTGGTGCTTTTCATCCATTTTTTCTATGGACTTCTAGCTTCTTAGCTTCCTTTTCTGCTTTTCTTCTAAGGTGGCTGTTGACATGGAATTCGCTAAGAACATGTATGAATTACACAAGAAAGTCTCTCCAAATGAGCTCATTCTGGGCTGGTAAGTTGGATTAGGGGCAATGGAAAGTGTTGGTGATTGCCACCAGACTAGGTATCATACTCCCTTTTGGAGACAGAGTATTGAAAGTGTATTATCTCAAGAATCTGTGAATTTAGTGTGTTCTGCTGGCAGTTCTGATCTCATGAGGCCAAGGAGATTTACTTTGAATTGTAGCTTTTACTGAGCCAAGTATTTTTGCCTTGTTGATGACTTGTAATGTTTCAAGAGCTCTAAGTCAACCTTTGATTTGAATTGATAACAGTTTACAGTGTATCCATTTTGAATTTAGGGTGCACTGGGGGTAGCACTACCGAGAGACACCTATGTCACCATCGTGTTTAGTATTAATGTTACATGTAGACGTGAATCCACAACTGTGTTCCTTTTTTCCAGGTATGCTACGGGCCATGACATTACAGAGCACTCTGTGCTGATCCATGAGTACTATAGTCGGGAAGCCCCTAACCCCATTCACCTCACCGTGGACACAAGCCTCCAGAATGGCCGTATGAGCATCAAGGCCTATGTCAGGTGACCAATGTCTTGGGGCACAAGGGCATAAAAAGCTCTCTGGTTCATACCCTGCCTGGATGACACCGACCTCCACCCCAAACAGGTTTAATTCTTCAGTATATAACTCATTGCCTCCTAAGGAAGCCCATTCCTCACTCTCAACAGTTATCATTAGAAGGATTTTACTGTGAAACAAAATTTACCCCTCAAATATCCACTTGCTGATACCAGTTGTATCCCAGATTCCTACTCATTTCTCTTAACCAATTTCAGATGACAGCCCTTTAGGTATTTGAGCAAACTATCAGGTTTTTCCTGTCATCTTTTCTATAAGCTAACTCTTCATGGTTCTTGTAGCTGATCCTCACTAATATTTTGGTCATTTTCACTGCTTTTCTGAGTAACCCTTGCGTTTATCATTATCCCTGGATACACAGGACTCAGAGTCGTACAGATTAAAGGATGGCTGTCCTTTGACTATATCTATGACCCCAGGGTCAAGCGCAGTTTTGGTGACAACACATTATAGCATTGACACATTGAGCTTGCAGGCAGTTAAAATGCCGGTTGACGTGGGAGGCATGCTGAAGA
This sequence comes from Crocuta crocuta, assembly GCF_008692635.1. Classification (NCBI taxonomy): domain Eukaryota; kingdom Metazoa; phylum Chordata; class Mammalia; order Carnivora; family Hyaenidae; genus Crocuta; species Crocuta crocuta. Next base: position 2,187,611 of record NW_027530670.1, on the reverse strand, counting down.
AGGGGCTGCTAGAGGAGTTAGAAGGATTATCTTTCCTGGTTAGAATGAAGGCATGTGTTAGTGTGTCCTTTATGCTGTTTGATTTTGTGCTGTTTCTGTGTATAACATAACAGACTCTCATGGTCCAGTTGAACATATATAATTGACATAGTAAAGGCATTCACCTTCAGTGAGATTTCTTAAAGCACCTAATCTAGTCTTGGTGGGCTGGTGTCAGTTTGCTTTTTTCAGTGCTAATGAAGGGCTCAGTCTCATAGAAAGCCTGGGAGTGGATATGTGGGGAGCCAGCTCCACAGGGAAATACAGTGTCCTGTGTCGTCACTGAGATTGCAGTGAATGAAGCAGTCCTCTGAAGGGACCAGGTCTGATCTGCAGGCTGAGTCCCCTCTCGTAGGCCAGGCTTTGGTGTGTAGAGTGAGCTAAAGGAAAATTGTGACTTGCTCCCATGAGACCTCGGGTTCAAATGGTTTCAGCCTTCTTGTCTCAGAATCTTGAAACCCGTAATCTTGGTATGACTGCTTTCCCAGCCTGGACTAGACATGGAAGCCCTCTCCCAAGGCCATTTGTTTACCTTGACTTCTCTTTCCCCAGCACTTTAATGGGTGTCCCTGGGAGGACCATGGGAGTGATGTTCACACCTCTGACAGTGAAATATGCATATTATGACACTGAACGCATTGGAGGTAAGTAACCGTCCCATACCCTCTTTTGAGGCCTGACATTTTTCAGGGGATGGACGGGGTAGCTGCTCTCTAACAAGAATGGAGGGCCTCGGGTGGGCTGAAGAGGAACTGTTGATCTAAAGTCTATGATGATTAAAGTCACAGTCATTCTCCTTTATAAATGAACTTCCAGGAATTATTTGTGCATTTAGAAGTGGGAAGTTATCAGGACCAGAGGCTATGTGACCATTCATATAAGACCAAAACCAGTGATTAGCATATTGGGTGCAGGAGTTAAGCTCTAGCAGGAGGAAAATCAGCTAAGAGCAGAGCAGGAGTTCAAAGAAGTTGGCTGTATCCACAGGGAAGTGGGAAAATTAACAGAATGATTAGAGATAATCTCTTCACTGAGGAGATGACTGAAATGTCTGTGCCTCTTCCCCCAACCTGTTCCTACAGTTGACCTGATCATGAAGACCTGTTTTAGCCCCAACCGAGTGATCGGACTCTCAAGCGACTTGCAGCAAGTAGGAGGGGCATCGGCTCGCATCCAAGATGCCCTGAGCACGGTGTTGCAGTATGCGGAGGATGTGCTGGTGAGGAGGGGGAAAGCGAGAAAGGAGGAGGGCATAGATCTCCACTCCGAGATCCCTGAGAGGTGTACTGGTGAAGTGACAGTCCTCAGTGGTGAGAATTAGCTCTGCCTCACTGAATCTTTGTTTGGTGTTCAGTCTGGAAAGGTGTCTGCTGACAATACTGTGGGCCGCTTCTTGATGAGTCTGGTTAACCAAGTACCCAAGATTGTTCCCGATGACTTTGAGACCATGCTCAACAGCAACATCAATGTAAGTGCCATTCCTGGGCTTCTGGGAGCTTGTGTCCTCCCCGACCTCAGCTCATGCACACAGCTGGGAAGGGAGATGGCCTAGAGGGGAACAGAGGAGAAAGGGCTTTGCCTTTGGCCCCTTGCAGTCCAGGTTAGAAGAAAGGAAGAGATAGTATGTGTGTTGGGAGAGGTCTTCCGCCTTCTCTTCTTTAATTCCGTTGTCTCAGGTACTACTGATAGTACTGTGACTTTCATATCCAAGTATGGTCGAAAGAAATGCTAAATTCAGAGGTTAATGAAAGTGCAATTTCTTACTTTCCCCAACTGGGTTCACAGACAACCCCCTTCCATATCCTACCCACAGATTTTGGCTAAACCATCCCAAGTTTATAAGTGTATCAGTAAAGAAGAGAAAGTGTTCTCAAACATTTTATTCTTATTTTCCACATTCAACTCTTAGTCAACCTCTTCCTGAACTGTTACTTATCTAGGACTGTCCTCATACCCAGTGTTCACCACGGAGCTGGCCAAGCCCAGACTTTCTTCTCCCTTTCTACCCCACCCCTCTCTTATCGTGGCTTCTTCCTCTTCCAGGACCTGCTGATGGTGACCTACCTGGCCAATCTCACGCAGTCACAGATTGCCCTCAATGAGAAACTTGTAAACCTGTGAATGGGCCCCAAGCAGTACTCCTGCCAATCTGGGCCACCCCAGGACTCAGAATGGAGTGTTGTAGGATGGTTTCCTTGTGGTTTGAGTCACACTGAGTCAGTCAGCTACTTGTGACTCTAAATAAACATAGCCTACCTTTTGTAAATGAATCCATATTATATGAATTTACTGCTGGGTGGAGGGAGAAAACTGTTCTAAGGCTCTTGCAAAAACCAGGAAGTGAATACTTTGGGTAGAAGTTGGTTGTGTGTTGGTGACTCGCCATCAGTAGTTGCACCCATAGCCCAAGTCCAAGGCACTGTTCACCCGACTCCAGACCAAACAGCCTTCTTTGCACACTGGTTTCACAGAGGTACTCACTTTCTGCTCTTCTGCCTATGATTAGAGCAAACCGGACCTCCAAGGAAACATTTTTGTCACTTCTCTTCCATAGTGCCTCACATGAATGACAGTTCAAAGCGTTGCCCTGTGCACAGTTAGGAGGACCTAGAGCATGTGCTGGTGAGTGAGTGGAGAAGAACAAAGGGAGTAGGCACAATTCTCAGTCCTGGGACCCATGAGTACATGCTAGTGGAAAGAAAGTCTTCTGAGGATTAATTGGCACTTTATCAAATTTGTCTTCTGAGTTTCAGTCTGGAAAGGTGTCCACTGGCAGTACTCTGAACCATTTTTTGGTGGATCATGTGGTTTCCACAGGAAGTGAAAATGAGAATCCATGGAGGGAAAATAATTAAGAGAATTGAATGCTTAATCTGAACTGAAAGTAAAGAGTGTGGTCAGTGTCATCAACTACTTAAATAATAGGATGGAGTTATTTGCCACTATGGTTTGGGGAGGGAAAATTAGGATCTATAGCTTACATTTAAAGAGATCTCCCCAGAACTCCAGTCTCCTTGGGTACTACATGTAAGCTGAGAGCATTATCGGTCCATGTTGAGCTCTGCCAATGGCTGACTCTAAGCGAAGACTAGATGACATTTCCCAGGGAATTAGTAGACTTGAAACAGCCTTTTATCTGATTGCTAGAGTCTTCTGCCTGGCCACTATGAAATGTCTTAGGTTGAGAAAGAAATGGGTCATTATTCAGGGACTGAGGGTTATGTTACATGTTGGAATGGAAAGGTAAATGAAGGCAAGTGGGTATCAAAAAGGCCTGGGTCCTAATTCTCTTTCTAAGACATGTAACAAGTTCTGGGGGTCATAAGATAACAAGTAGTGAAGTAGTAATGATACTTTTTTACGCTTAGGCAAATGTAAACACGTGAAATGACAATAGTTACACCAAATTGTGAGGTTAAAAACAGTATGCACAATGGGAAGAGGGTTGACCAGAGTTCAAAGCGTTGTGTTCTGTTTTTTTGGGTGGGTGGTTAATACCAACTTCAGTTTTTTTAAATATGCATGATAAAATTCCAAGGTTAATCACTGGAAATATAATCTCCGAATGAAAATGATGGGAAATAATAGAATAAGAAAAAGGAAATTTTTTTAATTGAGAAAGCCTGGAAAAAGTGGGTAAAGCAAATAAAGATGGCAAAAATAAGTCCGAATATAGTAACCACAATAAATGTAAAAAGGATTAAACTAATGAAAGAAAAAATGATTGAATTTTAAAACAAATCCCACCCATATTTTATTTGTAAGACACCCCTAAAGCACAACACAGAAAACTGTCCTCCAACTGTAAGCAGGACATCTTAAAATGTTGAATGAAAAAGAGTAGTCTCAGAAGAGAATGCATATAATATGGTCAGAATGCAAAATCTAACCCTTCCTCTCTCCTCAAAGCTGCTCAGAGCCCGGTAGCTTTGACCCTCCTGAGAAGTATAGGCCAGGAGACAAAGATGCCATCTCAGGAGGCCTGCTGTCTTCAAGCCAAGGGCAGCCAAAAGCATCCCTTATGGAACTGAGTATAAACTGCTGCAGAAGTCCTAAAGAGTCATTGGGGAAGATTTTCACCAAGGAGGTAAACCTAGACCCCTGGAATGGAGCTTAAAGGTTGGCCACAGATGTCCCTGGGGTGAGAATAAGCTGAACAAGGCCGAGATAGACTGGCCTGGACACAGTGAAGATACGTTGTGTGGTGGGTCTGCATAAGACAGCTAGCAAGAGATGGTTGATGAGGGCTTGTCAGTATCAGAATAGCTAGGGGAAACCTCTAAAAAGTTTCTGAAAGAAGCAGGAGTACCTTTCAGGATGATGCCATCTGTCATCTGAAAGGTAGCTTGGAGTAGTCCAAGTGAGAAATGAAGGTAACCTGGATTAGCACTGTAAGAGGCCAGGAAGTGAAGAAACACAGTACATGAGAGACAATGGCCTGGCATGCNCATTTCCCCCCTTCTTCTCCCCCATGGTCCTCAGTTAAGTTCCTCCTAATCCTCCTATACGTGCAAACATAAACACACAGGATTTTTGCCACCTGCCCTGCACACATTGCCATTCCATACTGAGTGGCAAGTGGGAACAGTGATTCCCAGCTGTTCTGAGGGTCTTGGGGGAAGAAGCACCAATCCGTGAGAGACAGGAAGTTACAGCTAAAATGGGACTTGTATAGTCTAAACAAAAATGGAACAAGCCTATCCCAGTGCCAGTGAAGATAATGTTGCAAAGCTGGTGAATTACCCCCACCCTACCTGGCCATCCTACCACATGGGGTTCCCTCTTGAGGGCTCTTCAGTCTTTAGTCCAAGTCTCCCCACCCCTAGTCCAACAGCTTTCCAAAGAACCCCTCTGCCAGTTCCAAGCATTTCCTAGACTATACCCTTCAAATACTAATCCACATGCTCTAGCCCCCAAATCCTGTCTGCGCATTCCACAGACCTTAGCCACCCAACTAATCAGTCCTTTCAGTCTATTAAGTGAACCATGCCAACCAATTAGCCCTACTAAGGGCTACTTAGAAATGGCTCCACTACCTCTCCATTTCTCACCCACTGCCTCTTCCCTGCAAAAGCTGGGCAACACCAGTTACCCAGTGTTCATGGACTTCATTCTCATGGTTGCTTTGGTAGCATTAGCTTCTTAGGCCTAAATGGCATATTCCTGTACCTTCCCTGATGGGCTTCAATGAACATTCTGACCTTAGGACAAACCTTATCAATGGATGGCCTAACCCTAAATAAAGTATCCTGAGCCCATGGGCATCTTGATTGTATAAGTACACATGGACTCAAAAGGGATCAAATAGATCCCATAGAAATGCGTCCTCAGTGATACTGAGCCTCTGGACTTCCCCTCTAAGAACTCTGATTCTGGACCACCTAATCCAATGGGCAGATTGATGCCAAATGGCAAGGAGTCTCTGAAAATATCTCGACACTGATAGTGGGTAGTAATCCTATATACACTAACACCATTTGCTCTATATTCTGTTGTTTATTTGTTTAGCATTAATTGTTTAGTATTTGCCAAATAGTATGTTAGTACTGGTCAGTAAGTGTGGACTCCATGCTACTGGCAGTAAGGAGTTCACATTTTGATGGGGAAAACAAAAGTAAGTAAGTAGTGGCAAAATAGAAAATGAGTGTCGATCTAGCCCTCAATGAGCACCTGTTCTGTTTGGGTCAGTCGTCTTATCACAGAGGGAGCTGGGGTTTACAGGAGTTGAGGGTATTACTTTAGGTAGGCAACACAATTAGGAAGTGAAGAAACAGGACTTTAATTCATATCTGGATTGTTCTTTTTTTTCTCTGTATACCTCGGCTTCACAGTTGAGTGGCCCAGTGAAATAATAGGGCAAAAATGAAACATTACAAGAGTATATCACAAAGATTAACCGGCTCTGTCCTAGGGAGTCTGGGAAGATTTTACCCAGGACATAATACCTGGGGTTGTCATTTTTACCAGCAAATCAGGAAAGGAGAAATGGGGCAAAGGAAACGTGCAAAAACCTGTTCAGAACCCAAGGGAGGCATATGCTGGGGGCAGAGCATAAGAGCCCTCAAGACTATGGAGGTTGGATATTATCCTAGAATTTGGGGTAGGAGCTCTAGATAATTTAATCAGGCATTTCAGGAAGATCCCCTGCTAATGTAAAGGAAAGATGAAAGGGGAGAGAAGCAGAAGACAAGAAGTTGAATCAGAGGGCCACTGTGATTGCTCAGAGGACATGATGACAGTGGCAGCAAGGATGGCGACGAGTATGATTGAAGAGGATGTTATGCAGAGGCAGGAGGGCTTGGAGACTGGTTGACCTTGGATGGTGAGACATGGAGTCTAGGATGTTACCTGGTTTTTTATAAAGATGATTGAAGGGGTGGTGGTATAGGAAAAGCCTGGCTACTCCAGAGTGGTGGAAGCTTAGATAGAGCGTGCAGAGATGTGTCCAGAATTAAAGTTAGAGGGATAGGTTGGGACCTGTTTTAAAAAGCCCAAAATTGGAGCCATTTGCCCCTCAAGATTTACTTAGTTTCAGCCTATCCCAGAAATGTCACCTTTTAACAGTCAAATATGAAATTTTCTGACCAACACTAGTGAGGCAATCTGCATGATAACCTTGCCAGTAACTTGCCCCACCCGTTTCCTATGAGACCTTCCGTTTTGTACAACTCCCAGGAGCATCTCTTCTTGGTAGAAGGGATGCTGCCCAATTTATGAATTGTTTAACAAAGCCAATTAGATCTTCATATTTGCTCAGTTGAATTTTGTTCTTTAGCAGACCAAATGGTGAGGTCTTAAATGCACCTAAGTAATTGTGACTTATTTGATCAACAATAGGGCTTCACCAAATCTTTTGAGGAAAGATTGGAGAATTTATTTAATGGAGTTAATGATGTTACTCATTTACTCAGGTAGTACCAAATGCCAGCAATGTGCTTAGAACCTCTTGGAGGGGGCAGACAGAGATGATTGCATTGGGAATCATGGAAGGCTTCCAGCTAGGAAGTAAAATCCAAGCTGGACCTGAAGAAAGAAGAAACAGACTGAAAATGGAGAGAGGAAAATTGCATTCTAGGCACAGAAAACTGGCAAAGACTCAAAGACTGTCAACCATGTGGCTCTATCGTTGCTGACTCTTGGCTAAAGAGGTGTTTGTAGGGAAAGAATACCCTATGCCTAGGTTTACAGAAAATGGATGATACTGGCATTTCTTTTTTCTTACAGCCTGTGCTAATGTGTGCACAAGTTTGTTTTTTACTGTGAATGTGTGTTCATACATTCTCTTCGTATGTGGTTGTGCATATGCTAAAAACATTTCAGAATGTGTCTGGGCGAGATCATATGTGTTGCTTAAGTTCTAAGACCACAGTTCTCGAATTTTCTCCCATCCCCCTTTTCTGTGCTTCTGCCTAGTCCTTCTTTTGACCCTCCCTTAAGGTTTCATTCCCCAGGCTTCCATCGTGGGTCCTTCTCACTGTCTACCCTACACACTGTTGGGAAGATCTCATAGAAGCCTTTGGCTGGGATTATTGCCGACTTGTTAAAGATGCCCAGTCTTCAGCTCTAGCTCTGGCCCATATGCAGAGCTGATTGCAGGCTAGTTAAATGAACACTGGATCTCCCCTGGATGTCTCAGAAGCGTCTTAAATTTAACGTGTTCCGTATTGAACTGATTGTCTCTTCCTCTACAACACCTGAATTTCCTTTCTTAGGTGATGACACACCAGGCATCCTATTGCCAAAACCAGAAAACTTGATGAATCCTTGATTCTCCCCTCCCTTTCTACCATCATGCCTCAACTAGTTCATTATTACTCAGCCTTCAATCTTGCCTTCTGTGATACTGTACCAAAAATATAGAAATAACATATTTAGGTTTTCATCCAGGTTCCTGGCACACAGCTTTTAAGCCCTTTAGAATTTAAGTGATAAAAGCTATAAAAGATGTTGAGTCTTCCCTAACCAGCCCCTTTCAACCACGGTGCGTTTATGTTAATGAAGTAATTTGAGATTGGAATTTTCAGCTTGGGGGAGAGGAGAGGGTGGAAAGTCTAGGCCAATGATTTAATCAGTCATGCCTATGTAGTGGAGCTTCCATAAGAATCCAAAAGCAGAGAGTTTGGAGAATTGGGTTGGTGAATAAGAATGTATGTAGGAACAATGTACATGCCAGGAAGGTGGTATACCCCGGTCTCCAGAAACAAACTCCTGCCCTTGAGACCTTTCCAGATCTCATCCTATGCATCTCTTCATCTGGCTGTCCATTCGAATCCTTTAATGTTCTTTAGTAAATCAGTAGTAGTAAGTAAACTGTTTTCCTGAATTCTGTGAGGTACTGTAGTAAATTACTCAAACCCAAGTAGGGGGTCCAATTTATTGCTGGTATTTCAGAAGCACAGGTGACATCTGGGCTTGTGATACATGTCTGGAGGGGCTAGGGGAAGGCAGTCTTGTAGGACTGAGCCCCTAACCTTGGAATCTGATAGTATCTCCAGTTATATGTAGTGTTATTGGAGGGATTTTTACCACAGTACCCAGGATTCATTGACTTGTGGCTTCGAAGAATGAAGAGGTGGGCATAAAATGAGCAGCAGGCAAAAGTTTATTCGAGTATAATATTAGAAAGGAAGAATAGTAGAAAAGCTCTCTTTACAGAGGGGGGACATTCAAAGGTAAATGCTGAGAACTATAGAGAAGAGTCCTTGTTTTACAAGGTTCTGGTCAGCCCTCCCCCATCCTTTCCCCCTTGTTTCTTCTCGGATTCTACCCTTATTCCGCTTGATAGTTCTAGATGTTGGGTTGTCCATTCCTGATTGGCTCCTGTCCCTTGTATGAGGGGTCCTCTATGGCCATATTTAGGTCTTTTGTCAGATTCCAGAGGGGAAACCTGATTGGGGAGTAGGTGGGGTCTGTTACATTCTTAAGAGGAAACTTATGCCTCAGGGGGCTTCCTGTGGTCAGACATGCCCAGCATTGTTCCAAAATAGGTGTTTTTCCCCACCCAGGGACCTCAAGTCCTCATCTTTCCTTCTCTGCCTACTGAGTCCTATCTTCTCCTGTCATAGTGTCAGAATGGAGTTAAACTGTGGGACACTCAGCTGATACCTGGGAATTGCTTGGTGTGGGAAAATTTCCTGCACATCTGGTAGCAGAATTGTCTGATGTGAGTAGTAAGTGTAGAGTAGAGAAAAACAGTTTTCCTCTTCACTTTCTTTGATCTATTCCCCTCACAGCCCAGGATAAAGTTCACGCTTCTTACCACAGCCTGTAAGGTTCATCATGACCTTGACTGGCTTCTTTTGCATTTCCTCTGCCCTCTGCCTATATATATGTCCCATTGTCTGGCTCACTACTGCTCTTCCTTTAGGTTTTAGTCTAAACCAAAAACCTACTCTTGGAAGGTGCTCCTGTATCATGATTGCATCGTAGCATTCATCTCACCATTTTGGCCTTGACTGTTTACTCTTGTTAAAAAGCAAAATTCAAAGGGGTGCCTGACTGACTCCGTCAGAAGAGCATGCAACTCTTGATTTTGGGCTTGTGAGTTCAAGCCCCACGTTGGGTGTAGAGATTACCAAAAATAAATAAATAAAATTTAAAAATTCAGGGGTGGAAGAAGGAAAAAAATTGAAACAGTAAATTTTAAAGATCATGTTTACTTTATTTGGTGATTCAGAAATTGGGCAGCATCCCATCTAGCAGATAGAAGACGACTTATAGGCAGAAGGAGGTGAGAACAAGGAAGTTATATTAGCAAGCAGTGGATTGGTTGTGGCAAGGTCAGTTTTCCTTTAGGGATGGCAGGGATCTGTCAGATTACCTCGCTAGTGCTGACCAGGTGATTCTGATTTTGGAGTCTGTTTCTGGTAGAGGTGGAAACTATAATTGACTGATGAGCATATGCTAAGTGGGCTTGGTGTAAGGGAGTCTATTTTTGGGCCACTTTTTAACACTATAGGAGCACAGGCTGTATGAGAGTCAAGATTGTCTCTCCTGTCAATTGCTACATTTCTAGATCCTAGAGCCAACCTAGACAGATACCTTCTCAATAAGTGTTTGTGACATAGATGAACGAGTGGGTGACTTGCTGGATAATTAACCACAAGGCCAGACCCCCTGGACATAGTAAATTCATCAGGAGTCAAGCAGGATCCTTTGGAGAGGGCCTGGAGAGAGGAAAGCGCACCACACATTCAGTTATTTTTTGAATTTATTCTACAAATATCTAATAATGCCTGCTATGCAACAGACATTGTGTTGGGCACTGGGGATTTAAAGGTAAACCATGCTTTCTGCCCTCTATGAGTTTCAATCTTACAGAAGAGATGCGCAGAAATAAACAATTCTGACAAAATGGAATAATTGCTATAAAAGAGATAGAAACAAGTCTTGGGAAGACACAGTACAGAACATGCTTAAGTCTGCCTGAGAGTCAGAGAAGGGAATTCAGTCTTAAGAGACATTGGGAATTGACTAGGCACAAAAAAGGAGTAAGAGCTTTGAAAGAAAAGGAATGAAGATCAAAATATTACTCCCTAATTTTACAATGACCCATGTATGGAGTGTTGTGCTTCCAAGGATATAGCAGCCTAGAGGTAAAATAAGATTGTTGTCCTGCACCTACATACTTGCTTACAGGTCCTCCCAAAAGTCGTCTGGGGTATCTTAGAAGTTCTCTGCACCTAGAGTCAACTTCGTATTTTGAAATTTTAACTGAATTTTATGAAATAATTTTTAAACAGAACATTGTAAAATGATATCCATGTCATTAAATCTTCAAAAACCTTATTTTGAATAGTTTCATAAGTTTCTATTATGTAGACAAACTCACTTATTTAAACTTATTTTTTTAGTGTTGGACACATGAGTTTCCAGTTTTGTGCTAATACATCATTCCATAGTGAACAGCTGTGTGCAGACACAAATGTCTGAGTTTCTATTTCTTTAGAATAATTTCCAATCCCTATTCTGTGTCACACATTGTTACCTGAGAACCCCACACAGTGCCACTCAAACCTATGCATGTGAAGGAGACCACTATGAAAGTACATCTCCAGCTTCTGCTTACTCTTTTTCTACCATGGAGGGAGAGGGGTCGGAAGCTCAGAGGGAACCAAAGAAAGCCTGATTCTTCTGCCTTCTGTGGGTCTGTAAGTGCCACAGATCTGTCCACCTCCATCAGCCTCAACTAGAGCCCTTGTGAAAAAGTAGCTTTGGAGAGCAAAGGATTCTAGGGATGTTGAAACCTGAATGTGAGTCGCTTTTATCATCCTCAGCCTATCTGTTTTCCTGAGCCTATTGGCTGCTTGGGTGTAAAAGAGGCCCTGGGCTCTGCTGGAGGCCTGAGCAAGAGGATTGCTTTAGGACTTTGACCATGGTGAGCCAGGGAAGTTCTGGGAGGCTGGTACAGGGGGGTCTCTAGCAAGGATCTGGCTCCTGTGGAGAACATGGCCCAGTGATCTGTGGACCCTTGAGGAAAGCAGTTGTGGGCCCTTACTGGAATCTTGATCTGGCCAAGAAGGGCTGAAAAGGTAAACTGTCTTCCTGTTTCCCTGAGGCAGGGAGTATGAGACAAGGCCTTCAGCAGAGAATTGGTGTCTTGCTTGGTTCCACCTGGCTTATCCTGGTTGGAGAGACCACTTCACCTTCCAACACCCACAGAATTGCTAACAACAGCCAGACTTAACCCCAACAAGCTTCACTCAGTCCTCCTTGAGGAATCAAGGGATCCATTCATACTCCAGTTTACTTCACAACTTACTACTATGATATCAGGTTCTAGCATATCTGATGAAAAACAGCATTTCTCTCATGCTAGCCATGGTCAGCATTTCCAGGAATGTTCAAATAGTGCCAAATTCCTGGAACTGCATTGCTTCTCATTGCAATGTCTAGGAATCCGTGCATGATCAGCCCTTTACAGGGGTAACAAAGTTCCAGTTGTCCCTGGCTACCCCAGTGTGTCTCCCAGATGGGAAGATAATTGTGTTGGGTGATGATCTAGTCTGTAATTAGGTCTATTTGTTTACTGAACTGTCTGATCTGTCCAGGTCTATCTTCTACCTCATTGGGGTTGCCAGTCCCATGCTTATGTTTCTGTCCCATGTTGGTGGTCATCAGTTTTATAATGGTCTCTCCTACCATGTTGGTCCTTCTGTCTATGATCATAGATGGGCCAATAGTCCCATAAGGAGCCCAGCTCTATGCCTGAAGCCTTCTGAGTCATGGCCACTAGAGGGCTCCTTTGCACCACTTAAAGGCCATTGGTTGCCAGCTTGCATTCCTTGTTCCTGAGCAGCTTTCTTTTTTTTTTTTAAGCTTCAGGGTATTTTTCACAGACCACCTCCCACTTCAGGAGGAAGGTGATTTTTTTTTTTTAATATTTTTTATTTATTTCTAGGAGAGAGAGAGACAGCATGAGCAGGGTAGGGTCAGAGACAGAGGGAGATACAGACTCTGAAATTGGCTCCAGGCTCTGAGCTGGCAGTCAGCACAGAGCCCGACGCGGGGCTCGAACCCACGAACCGCGAGATCATGACCTAAGCGAAAGTCGGACGCTTAACTGACTAAGCCACCCAGGCAGTTCCTGAGCAGCTTTCAAAGGGCCTGGTATAGAAAAAGCACTTCTTGCCTTGGAGAGGCTAGGTTGGTGCAAAATGAGTGACCAAAGCTCCTAGAGATGTTTCACCTCCAGAACCACCTTTGGTGACCTTTGATGTGGTCACAGAGTGATGACACCAAAGTATCTTACTCTGTCCCCACCACAAAATCACTATAAACACATACAGTTTTCAAAACATGGTTTAGAAACAGTTTTAAGTAAAACTCCTAGGGACCACTCCCTTTCTAATCAGATTATAATATACAAGCCCTTCTATACAAAAATCCTGGAGCTGCTACTTCCCAGGAGAAACCCTGGCCCAGGCCCTAACGATCAAGAAGGGGTTTCTGGGGCTTTCTATGAAGGGAAGGGATGGTACCAGGTGCATAGCCCTGGGACCCCTATAAAAGAAGATGGCCTTTCTGCATTGACTAGTTTTTGGCAGCTGAGTGTGGAACCCTCAACAACTCTGGAGGCTGGAAGAAGGTACAAGGTGGGAGCATGTCCAAATCATGCCAGGTAAGACCACTCAGCTGATTGAGGGACAACAGATGGATTGAAGGTTGGCTGGGGGTGAAAACCCCAAATCCAGACCTCAAGTTTCAGCTGGGGTGGGGGGAGACCTACTTAATTTGGGTCCCCTGTAAGCAGAGCATGTGACAGGGACTTGGGGAAGAAGGTCATTTATGTGGAAGGTGTATTAGAAAAAATACCACAAGCTTGGTGCCTTATAACAATAGAAATTTATTCTCTTACAATTTATGGACTCTAGAAGTCTGAAATCAAGGTGTTTGTGGGGCTGTACTCCCTCTGAAACCTCTAGAGGAAGATTCTTCCTTGCCTTTCCCAAGTGCTGGTAGCCCCAGATGTTCCTTGGCTTAGAGCTGCAGCGCTTCGTCTTGGCCACTGTCACCATGTGGCACTCTCCTTGTGTGCCTGTGTCCAGATTTTGCTCTTGTAAGGGCACCAATCATATTGGATACGACCCACCCTAATGCCCAGCTTGATTTGACTACATCTGGAAAGACCCTGTTTCCATGTAAGGCCATATTCACAAGGAGCAGGGCTTAGGACTTCAGTGTATCTTTCGGGGGGATACAGTCAACCCATAATATGATCCAAGAAGCAGAAGTGAATGAAGACAAGGGAGGGAGGAAAATCTATGCAATCTAAGGTATTAAACTGGTTATTTCCATTCCACGGAGAAGCCTCTAGGAACTGTGTAAAATAGCTCTCAGAATTCTGAAAGACTTGACTGAAAAACTTGAAAGCTGGGAGGACATTTAATCAGTTTTCCCACTGGTTGAAGAATGTCTTAGAAGAATGTTAACTTCCTCCACCTTGTAAGCTGCATCCACAGATGGACTAAGTGTCTTTTCCTAGCCGATTAGGAGAACTTGAGGTAAGAGCAGTGTGCATGAAACTGTCCACTACGACTGTGCAGAAATCGGGAGGCCCTGGGCTATGGCCCACGGCACCGAAAGTGTCTGCAGAGGTACACCCCTTGCATTGCTAAGACCTGCTCCTGCCCCACAGTAAATCCACTCTGTCACTGACTCTTTTTTTAAGAGAGTGGTCAACTGCAAGCTCTTTAAAAAAGAAAAAAAAGGACTTTCAACCCGAGGGTTAGTGGAATAAACAATAGTTCCCCTCCAGCAGCTGCTTCTAAACCACAATTAATATTCATCATCTCTTTCCCCCACAACCCTAACATCAAAGCTGGTCTGGATTGCTCATCCTGACGGGCTGAGCCCTCACCTGCTTTATTGGCTGCTTTTATCAGGCTTTATTGGCTGCAATTGCCTGTAAGTCCAAAGAGACACTCCACACAAGTTCCAGATGAATCTCCCCTGATGCCATTATGCAGCAGCATCCTTAGCTCCTCTGGACAGTCAGGGATGATTGCTCCCTTCAGAATGATTGTTCTTTTTACCTGATGGTCCACTGCCTTGAGGGGCCCAAAGTGGAAAAATCCTGTGTTAATCAGTAGAAGACGTCCCCCTGAGAATCAGGATCTCAAATCCAACAGAGCCAGACACAGAAATGGGAAATAGTTTCTGCAAGGACTTCACCAGAGTGGTGATGAAAGGGACTGATCCTATTTTCACCAGTTGTTTACTTGGCCCTGTGTCTTCTAACTACTGGGGACATAGCACTACATGTCAGCTGTTCCACAGGATGCCACTCCAAAGCTGGCTCTTTAGCTATGCGTTTCATTTAAAAGACCATTCCTGAAGTGCCTGGGTGGTTCAGTTGGTTAAGTGTCCGACTCTTGATTTTGGCTCAGGTCATGATCTCACAGTTCATGAGATCAAGCCCCATGCTGGGCTCTGTGCTGACCTCACAGAGCCTGTTTGGGATTCCCTCTCCCTCTTTCTCTGCCCTTCACCCAACTGCATGTGTTCTCTCTCTCTCTCTTACACACACACACACACACACACACACACACAAAATTAAAGTAATACAAGGCCATTCCCACTTTTTACCATTTGTTTCCAGGCATGAAGTACATGGCAATTGGGGCGCCTGGGTGGCTTAGTCGGTTAAGCGTCTGACTTTCGCTTAGGTCATGATCTCGCGATTCACGGGTTCGATCCCCGCGTCAGGCTGTGCTGACTGCCAGCTCAGAGCCTGGAGCCTATTTCAGAGTCTGTATCTCCCTCTCTCTCTGACCCTCCCCTGCTCACGCTGTCTCTCTCTCTCTCCTAGAAATAAATAAAATAAAAAATATTTTTTGAAGTACATGGCAATACCCCTTCTTTTACAAAACCATTGTCACACATCCTTTACCATAAAATGTACCCTTTCAGCTGAGACTTCACTATACAGAATCCCAGATTGATAATTAAGCATTCAATAAGCCACTGGAGAAGCACTACAGTCACAGAAGATAAATTCATATTCCAAAAAGATCTCAGTTCCAGTAAGAACACATTACTGCCCTCTCCAGGGTGGAAGGAGTCTGATGTAATCCCACTACCACCAAGGGATGGGGCAGTCTACTGAAGAAATGACACCAAAATGAGGATCCAGCCTCGGAGACTGAGACTGCAGGTTGAGCACTAAGCAGCTGTAGTAGATAAATCAGCCTTGGTGAGAGGGAGCCCCTGGTGGTGAGCCTATGCAGCACCTCCATCTCAGCCACACCCCCACTCCATTCATGGGCCCATGCACTTGGTTGGTTGAAACAAATCACCAGACAAGTCATTCTGTGTACCTGGTTATCGATATTCCTCTGCAGCAGAAGCTTTCTGATGAGCATTGACATGACACTCAAAGATCTGCACAATCTGACACCTCTCCTGTTAGTCCATCCATGCACCTTTTCCCTGGACTTCCTTCTCCAGTATTCCAATCTTGCTTCATCCCACTGAGTTATTATTCTCCACTGTCCAGAAGTTCATGTACATTCTTGCCTCAGGTGATGCCTCCCTGCATGCAAAAGTTGATGGGCAAGTGTACTGCTCACTGGAAGGATTCCCCTCACCACTCACCTTTAGGACTTGTCCTGAGCGGGTATGTGGTATGGCTGCAATTCATTTTTGTTTTGTACCATTGTATGAAGTCAACCCAAACATACTCCTGTCTCCAAATTTTTTCCTCTGATAACAGTGGCTGTAAGGAACACCTCCACGAGCATGAATGTGAACTGAGGGAGCAGGTTGGTCAACAAGGCTATAGACATGGAGTCATCTTTCCATGCAGCCCACTTCTTGTTCTGTCTGGATCCAATCCCAAATGTACTATTATCATCATGCCCACTTAAGACTGGTGAACTAGTCAATATAAATCACCCAATTTATGACTGGTGCCCCAGATTGCAGCAGGCATTTCTAGTCGTATAGTGTCTTGATATCCCCTTTGTCAGGTATTCACAGGCTCTGCTTGAGCCCTGTACCAAACCATGAGCTGTTCTTTCAAATATGAATAATTCTGTGCTGTGGAAGGCAAGGCTTAGCTCTCAAGCCAGAAAGAGCTCATAGGGAGACTTTCCATAGACCCCACACAGTGTTCTTGTCTAACAGGGACCTCGGGCGCTAATGGACTATCAAGTCCGAACACAAGGGTTAGGCAGCTGGCACCTCCTTTCCACCCATCATTTAGCCACCAGAGGACAACTCCTACCTTCCTATTGCTTTACTATGCAGAGCAATCAAGTTTCCTTGTTGCCACTCTAGTGTAAACTAACTGGGACCCTTCCTCCCATAACCAAAAGACCCATTCATGAGCTTTCAAGGAAAAAGAACCAGCTCCTCCGAGATGAATTCTGCCTGTCTGGTTATCTATGATGTAAAACAACAACCATTTCTATGTCCCCAGAGATTTTCTGGGTCAGGGCAGGGCACTCAAGGGTGACTTCGTTCTCCTCCATAATGTTTGGGGCCTCAGCTGGGAAGATTCAAGGAGCTGGAAATGACTCGAAGGGCTAGGGGCTGTAATCTGCTGAAGGCTTCTTTGCTTACATGCCGGGTGTTTGGGTGACCTGAAGGCTGGGCTTAGCTGGGTCTGTCAACTGAAGCATCTACATGTGACCTTCCTTTGTACATAAGGCTTCCTCACAGCATAGTGGCTACATGGTCATAGGACTTCTTACATGGTGGCCTTTTCAGTAAACTGGAAGGCCATCTGTTACTTAACCTCAGAAATCGCATAGCATAGAGATTCATGGTATGGTAACATAAACCTTACTGCTAGATGGGAGGACTGTCAAAGGTTGGGTGACCATTCTTTAAATCTGCCACTATCTCCCTCCCACAGAATGCTGACACATGGCTTCTGGCATTAGTAAGGGTCAAAGGTCCATTCTCTGGGGCTTTGGCAGGCTCTTCCATCTGCCTAGCTGAGAGCTCATGTCTGGGCTGGAGCTTCTCTACAGCTCTCAGCCCAGGCTCAGGAGACCTGGCTCTGGGCTTCTTATTTGTACCCAGGGGTGTCAGGATTTGGAGATGAGGGTCTGGGAGTCGTGTACACCTGCTGTTGACTCCTATAGCTATAGAACTCTTGTCTTGTACCAACTACCTGGTTCCCTGGTGATGTTGAATAGGGAATGATGTGCTTATTACCACTGGCCCCAGTGACCTCAGCAAGGCAGGTTGCAAGGGCCTGGTAGCCAGTGTCCGGTGTCTCTGAGCATGCATTAGAGTGGGGTGATGGTGCTGGAGCAGGACTCCTCTTGTTGAGGGAGTGCCCTTCTTGGGTTCTATTGCCATTCCATCAGGTTTAGGGTAAAGAACATCCTTGGACACTTGTCTGATAACATATGGGGAAGGAGCTGGTGGCTTCTGGTTCTACAGTGTCTGTGGGAGGTCCCAGTGAAACAATGAAATAAGGCTTCCTGCACTTCTAACAAGTGGATTCTGGAGTCCCAATCCACCACGCCTGCGGTCATGGGTATGCCAAGAGACTCACCATCAAGCTGTGGTTGCGAAACAGTGGTTCTCTTTGGGAGTCAGTCCATGCATGTCAGTCTATAAACCCCACAAGGGAGTGACAGTGTCTGCTTGCGATTTACAGCATTTTGCTGAGGACCTGATCCTTGATAAATACTGCTTAATGATGCATTTGCACAACTCTGAGGGCCACGGGAAACCATTGGTTACAGAGAGGACTGTTGCCCAGGGTGGCAACAGGGACCAAAGCTACAGGGACTAGTTATATAAGTGGAAGAAGCTGGCTGGCTGGGGCCGGAGGCCCATAGGAGAACACATTCTCCCTGTAGGGAGAGCAGCCACTTCCCCTTCTTGGCCGAAGGCAGGCCCAAGGCTTGCCAGATTTTCTTCGTTTTCAAGAGAGATCAAAAGATTCAATCTCTCCATTAATTGTTGTCAACTTAGTCAATGAAAACAAACAAAACCACATTTGTGGGCTGGGTGCAACAGGTGTGCTGCCACTTGCAAGCCTGTAACCCACGGGGTTCACAGAAGGTCTGGTTTCACAGAGTTGCCCCTGATCCCTGGATTAGTGTAGCTCAAAGGCTCCTGCCCTGCTCTCCCGCCTCCCCACTGCTGGGACCTCCACCCTGACCCGGGTCTCAGCGTGTTATTGCCGCCACAACAGCTGCACTGAAAGGTCCTTCTTAGGCTTCCACGACCTCTGCAAGAAGATTATACCTGTAAATCCCCGCAGCCAGCAGTCCAGGATGGGGGAAGGGAAGAGAAGGAGGGGGCAGTCTTCCCTGTCCATGTCTAGGCCCCTCTCCCCATAGCCTTCCCTGGGCTTTTCTCTGCCGGGTATAGATGAAGAAGACACTCCGCTAGTTGAGCCAACACAGCTGGATTTGTTCCACAGTATTTTTAGTAGTGATGAAAGGAAAACACAAGGAAAATAAACAGACATGGCTTAGAAATGGGTGTTTACACAGCCTGGTCCTCGGACCCCAAGAGGGCCACTGTGTACGCTGAATAGCGGGGCCAAGGGAATCCAGTGGGGGAAGAGGGAGGAAAAAGTGGGTTTTCCCTCGGGTAAGGAGGGGGCTGAGTCTCGCCACTTTTAGGAGAGGGGGACTCCGGTAATTAAAAGACTAGGGGAAAAGGAGCTGGGAGATGGCTGGAGTCCTCGAAATTCAGGGGACGGGTATTCCCATTCCTAAGAAGGGATGCAAGTGAAGTGGAAGTTTGGGGGGAGTGAATGGATGAGACTCCACGCCAGGAAGGAGGGGGCGGCTCTGCAGAGGGGGCCTGAGTATGGTGAGCAGGAGAGGAGGGAGCCTCTTAGCAATCCTGGTCCCGGGAAGGTTTGAAAGCAGCGGTGCTCCAGTGACGCCGGAAAAGATGGAGCGGTTGCCATGGCGACGCGAGCACACATCGGAAATAAATAAATAAGCCGTGCGGGCNGGAGGGAGTCAGCAGCCACCGGACCCTGTCCTACAGCCGCTGGAGCTACGACAGGTAGGGGCAGCCTGCAGGGTGGGCTCACCGGGCCCTCCGCGTGGCCCTGCGTGGGCGCCCTCCCCTGCGCGCACCCCGTGGGGAGGAGCTGAGCTCCCAGGGAGCGCGGCCGTCAGCGCCCAGACCCCCGGGCTGCGCCCACACCCTCGAGCGCCCGCGTCTCCGGTACCGGGAGCGGCGGCTGTCAGAAGCCGGAGCAGAGCGAGGGTGTCCCTGCACCTGCGGGGCAGAGCCGGAGGAGGGCACCGGGTCCGACGATCTGCCACCCACCTCGCACCCCACCCGCAGCCCAGCCCGGCCGCCCTGGCGTGTCCACCA
>NW_027530670.1:2109057-2167685 GCF_008692635.1 Crocuta crocuta | reverse complement strand
GAGGAGCCGCGCTCCCCACGCACCCGTCCTGCCGGGAGGAATCATCCTTCCAGGTGAACTAAGAAAAATGAGGACAACGGAATGAGTTGGTCGTCAAGCGGAGACTCATTCTGAGATTTTTGTCCTATTTTTGGTGTGTTAAATGTCACCTCTCTTTTTAAAATGAAATCATAATGATAGTAGATAGTAGATTGTTGTTGTTTTTAAAGCTCATAACCCCATGAGGATCTCTGGAGTTATATTTTCTGATCCGTGATCCTAATTGGGGAGGGCTGGAAGAGAAACTTCATTAACTGGGCTGCTCTCTTCTCCCTGAAGTCCTGCTTCTGTGCTCTCCTTCCCTTCACTCTGCTAAAAACCTTCCTGCATCTCTGACACCCCTGCCTTCAGAGATTCAGAGGAACAGGTGGCCCCTCCTGCCCCAGGTCCCCCCAGGACCCTTTAACTCTCCCTCCAATTGATTCTTTTTCCATTTTCACCTGTCCTTCTTAACTGGTGGTCTCTCAGCCTGTAAACCTGTTAGAGGCTGTCACGCCTCCCTTCTCAAGATGGGTGCAGCTGGCCCACCTCTTTGCTTTCATCGCCTTCTTTGTGGGAAAATCTTGTCTGAATTGGTCGATTGTGTTTGTTTCCTCACCAACCCTGCATTGCACAGTCCTAACTGTCTGCTTGCTGTCCGGCTCACAATTGCAGCAAACATGCCCTTTTGAAAAATAGTGCTTCCTAGGAAGAGGAACTCTAAAATGATGGGAGTATTCAACTTAAAATAACAAACCCTCCGAGCCTGCCTTCAGATCCCAAACCACACATGCGTTCGCTTATTTAGCAAACAGGTATTGACTGCAAAACTGTGTGTGGGGCCCTGGAGATAAGGAGATAACAAGACATAATTCCTTCCCCCAGAGGAGCTCACAGTCTAGATTCTAGTAGAAGTAAGTGGTAGTATATGCCAAGTACCTCATACGTGTATATGAGGGAATTTTTAAATTGAGATATTTCTATAGAGTAATTAAAATATTTTTCCTGCAAAACCAAACAAAAACAGCAAGACTCTGGAATCAGACAGCCTGGGTTCAAATCCAGACTCCACCTAGCTCACTTGGAACAAGTCACTTTCGCTTTCTAGGCTTCAGTTTTTTCTTCTGTGAAATGGGAAGTAATACGAGGATTAGGTGGGAACATAGTCATAAGTGGTACCTGTTGCTGTTTTAGTAATAATATTGTAGATGTCTCTGAGAACCCTGTCTTCCATAGATGCTTGTTTGAAAATCATTGTTCTTCCTAAATAAAGACCTTTCCTGGGGTTCTCCCCTCAGAACGTTTTTCTTCTCACCCAGACAGTCTCAACATGGGAAGAAAATAGCTTCCCTAGTCCGTATCCAAACTAACTGAATCAGAATCTCCAGATGTGGAACTCAAGAGTCAATGATTCAGATACAGATGGCTCAGCTTTTACTCTGGAACCATTGGTCTAGATCACTGACCTCCATTTCCAGTTAGTACTTAGTCTTTAAAACATAAGAATTGAATTATTTTAAAATTGCACAGTCCTCAGTAAACTTTTCAAAACACCACATAAGCTACACATATATGTAGTCCCCATGAAGTAAAAGTGATATTCTGTGATTGTGCTGTCCCCACCCCGACCCCTGACCCCTAGAAGCAAACCGCTGTTAACAGCACTTTCTGACTTTGTTTTTTGGCTTCTGACCCCACCACATCTCTGAACCTTTGAACTCTCCCCATGTCCCCATAGAAGTTGGCCTCTCTGCTTTATATAGCCTGTCCTTTTAATCTGTTCCCCCAACTTTGCTTTGCAGGCCATATATGTATCAGTTATCTATTGCTGTGTAACAAATTACTCTTAAATTTAATGGCCTAAAATAATAGTTGTTCTAGTTAGCTTGAGATTCTGTGTGCCAGCAGTCTGGGCCGGGCTCAGTGGGGCAGTTTTTGCGGTTAGGCTTGGCTTCTCTTGGCTGGGCTTACTCACGTGCATGGTGCCTCAGCTGTGAGAGCCAGCACATCTGAAGCCTCTCTCCCCTAAAAGAGACAAATCCTTTCTCATCTTCCAGCAGGCTCACTTAGGTTTGTTCAGGTGCTGGTTGAAGTTTCCCAGTGAGAAAGCAGAAGCTACGAGGTCTCATGAGGCCTAGGTTTGGGACATGCACATCACTCTGTCACACTGTATTGGTCAAAGTGAGTCAAAATGTCAGCCCCTTTCAGGAGAGAGGAATGAGCTTCACCTCTTGAAGGGAGGAGCTGCAAAGAATTCATGGCCATTTTTACAATCTACCACAATATCAAGCCTGCATTTATTTAACTGCTCACTCCTCTTGGTCCCTACCGTCCCAACGTGAGCACATGCCAAAGCTCCCCTCTCTTCCATTCTGCTGGGTTTCATTCTATTTTCAGGCTACACCCTGGTCCCAGTTATAGCCTCAGTGCTTCTAACATAGAAATCCATATCTTCAACTCCTTTCTTTTTGCTGAGCCCTAACCATGCATCTCTAAATGCTTGTAAACAGCTCCATGTAGATATTCTGTAGATATTCCACCAACACCCCTAACTCTGGTTCAAAGCCAGACCCTTCACTGGCAACTCTGTAATCTCTATTCAGCATCCCTCTAGCCAAATGAACTCCTCAAAACTTTGACAGTGATTTTGAACTCTCCAAGTGTAACCATTCTGTCTATTCTTATGTATATCACTGATTATTATGAAGATAAAATGAAGTGATGTATGAAAGATAAGTGGCACAGAGTACATGCCATCAAGTCCACGTGTTCTCACAAGTTTGGCACTTGGTTAACCATCTTGCCTCCATTCAAGCTCCAGTCATTATACCAGAGATTTCAGGGTTTGTATAAATTACCAACTAGCACTCTTAACTCACAATTTCTGGGCCATCCCATTCTGGAAACTTCTTTTCGGCTATTCACAGGATATAGTACTACATGTGGGCCCCTGGGATGGCCTCACTCCTGATATCATACACACCACTATCCCAGTCTCTGGCTTCATGCACCTCCCTCACATATTCTTCCCACCACATTATTGAGTCCTCTAATGCCTTCGTGCCAGCCTTTTCCTAACCTCTCTTCTTCTTTTCCCAGCTTGAATCACATGGTGAATTATCTGAACCACTTACTATCATCACTTTCTGCTTCCTTGCATATGCTTGCCACAACTCCAGCCCCGTGTGGATCAGCGTTAGGATCCCCACCTCCTCTCTTATCAGAGCATCAGAACACTGCCACAGAAACCACATTGCTGTGATGACTGACACCACTTTCTGGGGCTTCATCTTGTACTGCGCCATCAACAATCTTTCCCTTCTCCCACTTAGCATCACTCCCATCCCCCACAGCAGCTCTTCTGCCTCACATTCAGGCCTCTCTTACTTGGCCCTTACTCTGCACCCCCAGGCCCTAAGCAAATGATATTGCCTCCTGCTCCTTTGAGAATAATTGATCACATGGGGCTCAATCTTCTGTAACTTCCTGACTCCACATCACTGCCATGCCACCTCAATCACACCCTTTGGGGGACTTTTTCTGTCATCTCTGATTCTCTCATTATAAATAATTCCATGATAGACAACCTTATAGACATAATATTTTTTTCTTCATTTCTGGTTATTTGATTAGAATGAACTTCTTGAAGAGGAATTGCTAGTTTCAGATTTGGGTGACTGTTGCCAGATTTTCCTCTAGAAAGAGTGGATTGATGTGTATTCTCATACTCAGAGGTTCTAACGGCATTGTTTCATGATGAATTCTTTGTTTTGAGTCTGGCCTCCCAGACTCTGAGATAGTGTACATAACTGCTTGGAACTTGGATTTTGGAGTCACAGTGACCTGACTTTGAAGCCCAGCTCCCTCAATAATTGGTTGTGTGACTTTAGACAGGCGACTTCACTTCTGCATACAGAAACATGATAATAATGATACCTGCATTTGAACGTGGTCCATTCACTCAGTACGTATTTTCTATGTACCTCCTAAATTCCAGGCAACATTATAGATAATGGAAGCACAGCCGTGAACAAAACAATTTCCTTAGTCCCACAACTCTTACTGTCTAGTGGGTAGAGATAAACATGGACAAAAAACATGTATATAGTATGTCAGTGCTAAGTGATTTATCTAATATGCTAAGTGCATAAATGAAAAATAGAGCTGAGCAAAAAGGAGAGAATCTCACTACATGGAGACTGGGGTGGAGGTGAATATGTTGTATTATATTGTCTGGTTGGATTACAGCAGGACCTGTAAAAAACAAGGGAGTAAATGGGTAAGAATGTTCTGTAGAAGGGGAACAGCAAGTATAAAGGTTCTAAGGTAGAAGTGTGCCTAGTGTATTTCAGAACAGCAAGGAGGCCAGTAATATCCTTGTTTCCCTTTATAATACTTCCTTCCTGCTCCTCCGCCACCCCCTACCCTCCTCCTATCCTCAGGGAACCACTGATCTGATTTGTTTGCACATCCTAGAATTTTATATAATTGGAATCATTCAGTGTGTATTCTTTTTTTTTTTTTTTTTTTTTTTTGGTCTGGCTTCTTTCACACAGCCATAGTTATTTTGATGTTTCTCCATGTTGTTGCATGACTCAGTAGTTCATGTCTTTTTATTGCTGATAGTGTTCCATTATATGAGATACCACAGTTTGTTTATCTATTTCTCTATTGGTAGACATTTGGGTGGTTTCCACTTTTTGCTTATTACAAATATGACTTTTGTGATTGTTTATATGCAAGTCTTTGTATGGACATATGTTTTTGTTTCTCTTGGGTAAATACCTTTAAGTGGGATGGCTGGATCACTTGGTAGGTACATGTGTTTTTTTGTTTTATGTTTTTTGTTTTTGTAGGTATACATTTAACTTTATTAAAAAACTGCCACTTTTCCAAAGTGATTGTACCACTTTACATTCCCATGAGCAGTGTATGAGAGTTCCAATTCCTCCACATCCTTGGGCCAATTTCATATGGTCTATTTTTAAATTTTGGCCATTCCAATAGGTATGTAGTCATGTGTCATTGTGAGTCTGTTTGCATGTTCTTAATGATTAATGATATTGAACCTCATTTCATGTGCTTATTTGCCATCCATGTATCTTTTGGGGGGAAGTATCTGTTAAAATCTTTTCCCCAGTTGTTACTGGGTTATTTGCATCCTTATTATTGAGTTTTGAGAATCCTTTGCATATTCTGGATACATGTCCTTTATCAGATATGTGACCTGCAAATATTTTCTCTGAGTCTATGGCTTTCTTTTGAGTATCTTGTATATTTTGAAGAGCAAAATTTTACTTTTGATGCAGTCTCATTTGCCAGTTTGTTCTTTTATGGGTTGTGTTTATAGTGTCTCATCTAAGAAATCATGGCCTAACTCCAAGTGAAAAAGGTTTTCTCCTAGGGACTTTCTAATTTTAGGCTTAATATTTTAGGTCTGCACTTCATTTGAGTTAACTTTTGTATATAGAATGAGGTTCACTTAAAAAAAAAGATATCTAATTGTTCTAGCACCATTTGTTGAAAGGACTTTGCTTTTTTTGCACCTTTATTAAAACTGAATTGTATTTATTTGTATACTCTCTATTCTGCTTCACTGATCTATTTGCCTTTCTTAATGCCAATACCACACGATCTGGGTGGCTATAGCTATGTAAAGAGTCTTGAAACCAGGTAGCTTAGGATCCTCAACTTTGTTGTTGTTGCTGTTTTCCTCCTTATTCTTCTCCTTTTCAAATCTGAAGACCCACTTATTAATATAGAATCGTGAAGATCTCTTTGTAGTTATTGTAATGTTGGTGGCCCTGCCCAGGGCCCACCCCAGAATCAAGCTACTTGGCAAGTGGGTGAGTGTGGAGTCAAAACAAGATAAAAGGAATGACCAGGAGAGGCTATTTCATCCAAGTACTGGAGAAACCAGGATTGTCTCCTTCTTCAAAGCTGTTTGGCTCTTCTGGGTCCTTGTTAATTTCACATTCTTTTTATAATGAGATTTTTGAGTTGTGCAAAAACCAAACCAGACAAAAGTCTGATGGTATTTTGATTAGGATTCTGTTTAATCTATAGATCAATCATGGGAGAGTTGACTCTTGGTAACGTTGGGCTTTCCAGTCTATAAACCTAATATATCTTTCTGCTTATTTAGATCATCTTTCATTTC
Organism: Crocuta crocuta; assembly: GCF_008692635.1. NCBI lineage: Eukaryota > Metazoa > Chordata > Mammalia > Carnivora > Hyaenidae > Crocuta > Crocuta crocuta. The sequence goes on along the minus strand of NW_027530670.1, from coordinate 2,161,507 downwards.
TCTCAGGCATATTTTATAGTTTTCCGAGTATAAGTCTTTCACCTCTTTTATAAGATCTATCCTGAAGTATTGCATATTTTTCAATGATATTGTAAATGGTATATTTTTAAATTCAGTTTCCAATGGTTAATTGTCAATGTATAGCAATACAGTTTTGATTATTGTGGTAATATATATAACACAAAATTGGCCATATTATTAATTGCTATGTGTACAGTTCAGTGGCATCAATTACATTCAGAATGTTGTGTAACCATCACCACTATTTCCATAACTTTTTCATCACTCCAGACAAAAACTTTGTACCTATCAAGAAAAAACTCCTCATGGACCACTGTCCCCAGCCCCAGATAACCTATAATTTACTTTCCATCTTTATGAAGTTGCCTAGTCTAGATATATGCATAGAAGTGAAATCATACAATATTTTTCCTATTTCACTTCACGTGGTGTCTTCAAGGTCCATCCATGTTGTAGCATATAGGATGTAGCATCATTCCTTTTGGGGCTGAATAATGTTGTATTGCATGCATTTACTGCATTTTGTTTCTCCATTACTCTGTTGATGGACACAGGTTGCTTTTGCCTTTTGGCCATAGTGAAAGTGCTACAGTGAACACTGGCATACAAGTATCTCTTCCAGTTCCTGTTTTCAGCTCTTTCGTGTGTGTTGTAGGAGTAAGATTGCTGGATCATATACTAAGTCCACGTTTAGCTTTTTGAGAAACCACCCAACTGTTTTTCACAGCAATGGCACCATTTTATATTCCCAGCAGCAGTGCATGAAGTTCCCATTTCTCCACATTCTTGCCAACACCTGTTACTTTCTAGTTTCAAACCATCCTAGGATGTGTGAAATGGTTTTATCACTGTGGTTTTGACTCACATTTCCCTAATGACTATTCATGTGCTTTTTGGCCATTTGTATATCTTCTTTGGAGAAGTGTCTATTCAAGCCCTTTGCCCATATTTTTTGTTTTTTAAATAAACTCTTTATTGAAGTGTATAATCTCATATGAAAAAGCGCACAAGTCATAAGTGAAGAATTTGGTGAATTTTCACAAGGTGAGTATACTCCTGTAATCAGAAACTGTCCTATCTCTGCTCTCTAACATGAGGGTTACAAACATCCTGACTTCTAGTAGGCTGACTTCTAATAGGAGAGATTAGTTTTTGCTGATTTTTAAGAATACCAGGCATACTCTTTTGTGTCTTCCTTCTTTTTTAAAAATTTTTAAATGTTTATTTGTTTTTGAGAGAGAGAGACAGAGAGAGAGAGAGTCGGGGAGGGGCAGAGCAGGAGGGAGACACAGAATCTGAAGCAGGCTCTAGGCTGTGAGCTGTCAGCACAGAGCCTGACGTGAGACTCAAACCCATGGCTGTGAGATCCTGACCTGAGCCGAAGTTGGATGCTAAACTGAGCCACCCAGGCACCCCTGTGTCTTTCTTCTTGAGTTTAACAGTGGAGTCATCTGTGTTTCTGCATGAAGTTGCAGCTAGTTCATTCTCATTGCTGTGTAGTGTTCTGTATGGATTTACCACAATTCACCACAGTTCCACCGCGATGCACACTTGAGATGTTTCCCAGCTTTGGTTACTATTAACACTGGACATTTGAATGCACGTCTTTTGGTTGATATTTTTTGGTGGCTTGTGCTTTTTCCAGCTTTATTGAGGTATAATTAACACACAGGAATTTTGTGTGTATATGTATATATGTATATACATATAAACATATATATACATGTACATATAAATATAAACATATATATTTAAAGAGTACTACTCGATGTTTTCATACACATATACATTGTGAAATGATGGCCACAATCAAGCTCATGAGCATACCTATCATGTCACATAGTTACAACTTTCTTTTTTTCCTTCGTGTGTGTGTGTTTGTGTGTGTGTGTGTATGTGTGTGTATGTGTGTGATGAGAAAACTTAATATGTATCCTCCTAGCAAATTTCAAGGATACAATACAGTATTGTTAACTACAGTACTCATGCTGTACCTCTGATCTTCAGAGCTCGTTCATCTAGGATAATGAAAGTTTGTACCTTCTGACCAATATTGTCCCATTTTCTCCATCTGCCCGGCCCCTGACAATCACCATTCTACTCTTCACTCCTATGACTTTGACTCTTTTAAGATTCCACATACAGTGAGATCATGCAGGATTTGTCCTTCTATGTCTGGCATATTTCACTTAGTTTAATGTCCTCCAGGTTTATCCATGTTGTCCTACATAGCAATTTCCTTATTTCTTAAGGCTGAATAATATTTCATTATATATATGTATATATATATATGTATACACACACACACACACACACACTGTATAGCATATATATACTACATTTTTTAAATCCATTCTTCTACTGATGGACATTTGTTTCCATATCTTGGCATGAATAATACTGCAGTGAACATGGAAATATCCCTTTGAGATCCAGATTTCATTTGCTTTGGAAGTATGACCCTGAAGTGAGATTGCTAGATCATATGGTAGCTCTATTTTTACTTTTTGAGAAACCTACACTGTTTTCCATAGTGGTTGTCCCAGTTTACAGTCCCACCAACAGTGAACCAAGGTTGACTTTCTTGATAATGCCCTTGATAATGCTTTGAAGCACATGTTTCTAATTTGGAGGAAGTCCAATTTATCTGTTTTTTTTTTCTTTCTTTCTTTAAAATGTTTATTTACTTACCTTTGAGAGAGAGAGAGAGAGAGCAGGGGAGCGGCAGAAAGAGAGGGAGACAGAGAAACTCAAGCAGGCTCCATGCCGTTAGTGCAGAGCAGGGCTCAACAGATGCAGGGCTTAAACTCACAAACCTTAAGATCATGACCTGAGCTGAAATCAAGAGTCAGACACTTAACTGACTGAGCCACCAGATGCCCCACTATTTTTTCTTTTATTTATACTTTTGGTGTCATATTTACACATTCATTGCCAAATCCACAGTCATGAAGATTTACCAGTTTTCTCCTAAGTGATTTTAGGGCATATATTTAGTTCTGATCTATTTTGAGTTTATTTTTGTGTGAGATGTGGGTCCAACTCCATTCCTTGGCTTGTGGAAATCTAGTATCCAGCTGTCTCAGCGCCATTTGTTGAAGAGACTATTGAATGGAATTAGCACTCCTGTCAAAATTCAGTTGTCCATAGATGTATGGATTTATTTCTAGACTCACAATTCTACTCCATTGGTCTGTATATCTATCCTTATGCCAGCACCTCACTGTTTGATTATTGCAGCTTTGTAATAAGTTTTGAATAGGAGAGAAGGCCAAGGAAGCAAGACACGACCTGTAATATACATGTCTAAGGAAGGCTGGGACTCCCAAAAGACTGGGTCACCAAGATGGCACAGAGCAGGCAGTAGAAAGAGCTCAGGCTTTGTTACTAGTCAGACCTGGTTCAAATCCCAGCCCCACCTCTTATTAGCTGTGTAAATGTAGCACAGTATGGGAAAATCTTTATTGTTTTGGTTGATTCTAAAAATCCTATGTGCCACTTATAGACATAAAAGAAGTAAAAGCTAAACAGTTTAGAAGTGTGTCAAGTAGATAGTTACTTAATATCCTTTAGTCTCAGTTTCCTCATCTGTAAAATGAGGGTGATGATTTTCTTTCTTTCTTTCTTTTTTTTTTTACAAAACTAACAGTGGTTTTATTTTTTTTATTTTTTTTTTTACAAATAGTTTATTGTCAAATTAGTTTCCACATAACACTCAGTGCTCATCCCCAAAGTGCCCGGGGGTGATGATTTTCTTATAGCGAAGGGTCCTTGTGAGACTTGAATGAGAATATGTTTGTATACCCTTTCAGGTAGGCTGAGGATTAGAAACAGACCATACACATATCTACTATAGGATCAGGTAAAATGAAATTCCTAATTTAATTAGACCCGAGCTTATTGGTGACAAGGGGACCACACTGGCAGGAGTCTCCACAGCACATCTGTGGAGCAACTTTCTTCTGGCCCCTTGGTTCCCAAACAGGGCACGCAGTGCTGGCGGACAGTCTCTGCACAGGCAGGTTTCTGCCAAGCTGAGAGTAGCCAAATCATTATTGTAAAAGTAGTCCTTCATATTTAAGGCTTACTTCATCATTCTGAGAGTACTTGACCCTAACAAAATATGTCTATTTTCAACATGTATGCTCTCTTGTCACAAGAAAAAAAAATGTTGAGGCTCTCCTGGTTCTTCAGACCAACTTGGTGTCAGCAGAGCCACCTACTTCTGGCCAGGGTGAGGCTGGGGTGGGAGGGGAAGCGAGTGTGGCTGGATGTTCCCGAACAATAGCTCTGGCTTCCGTTCCCTAGTGTTCCAGAAAATTGTTCCTTCATGGTATTCAAATCACTTGCACAGTGTATGTGTGACCTTGGGAAAGCTTCTTAACTGCCATGAGCCTCCATTTCCTTACCAGGAAAATGGAAGTAATCGTACTATAGGAAATAGCACCTATTGTTGTACGGAGTAAATGACTGGGTATTTGTAAGGCTTAATAAATGTAGAGTGACCGGGACAGTGCCTGGCACATGTGAGTGCTATTTCCGTGCCAGCTGTTGTTATTATGAGCCAGCACAGAGCGAGATTCCTCTACTAGTATCAACACTTTCCTGTCCAGTTGAATCTGAAAGTTAGGTCATTCCTAGATACAGGGATAGGTGCGGTGGCCCAGGCAGGCTCTGCCCCAAGGTGGAGCTGTGTGAGGAGATTGTGAGGGCAGGTAAGGGGAGGGGGCTGAGGCCTAGGGCAGCGATCCAGGGACTGAAGAGGCATGGCCGATGAAGACCTGGTGGGGACCAGTTGGGACCAGTTGGCTGAGAGGGGCATAGTTGCAGGACCCCCAGGCTGGAAATGAAAAGTAGGGTCAGATGGGAACTCGGGGGTTGGGGACCTTAGCCTGTGCCTGAGATGTGGGTGACAAGGCTAAGCTTCCTCACAGGGGCCAAGCGTTTAGCCCCCTTGGCCGTTGAGAATTCACAAGCAGATCAGGACACTGAAACAGCCCCTTCCCGTAGCACTTGGACTCCGGCCACAGCTGTTGAGAGACTACACAGAGGGAGCCGAGGGGATGAGCCAGCTAACCCCAGTCTCATCTCGTCTGGTGGGTCAGAACCAGCAGAGAGGCTGGCAGAGACCGGGCAGTGGCAGGCAGACCCGTCCTGGGGGCAGCCAGACTGACCACCATGGCACGTAAGTTTACAAGCAGCTTCTTCTGAGACAAAATGGTGATGCTTTTACTGTCTGTACACTGGGTTTTAGGAATCAGGGAAATACGCTGGGAAAAGCACTGTGAGGGAGTTAGGAATCAAGGATTTCATTCTGGCTCCTCCATTAATTCCCATTCCGGCTCTGGGCAAGTCACTTGCCTCCCTGGGCCTGTTTCCTCTGAAGTTGAAGGGGCTGGACTGGTTGACAAAGCACTCTTGTAGTTCTGGTGTTCTGTAAGTGCGTGGCCCAGGGCCTTGGTATGTGCTTTCTGACTGGAAAGGCCAAGGTGGAGGGATGCATATAGGGCAGGCTGGGATTGGAGGTCCTGGCCAAGACAGTGCCGGCTTCCGGGCTGCTGGCCAGGGAGGCCAGGACGGACACCAGAGCCAGGTGACTGGAGGTCCTGCTTTGTTCCAGAGATTTTGGAATATAACTATTCTTTTGGCAGATAGTGTAGGACCAAAATGACTGTACTGGGTAGGGAAAATTGGAGTGGTGGTCCAGGGTCAGTGATGGACTAGCTCTGGAGGAGGCTGGAATGTGAGCGGTGGTCCGTCTCCCATGCAGTTGGTGTGATTGGGGCTCAGGGCGATAAGGGATAGAAGAGTAAGTCATGGAGGTGAGAAAGGATGTCTCCAGTCTTTTTGGACTTGCCCACACTGAGGTTTGAGGTCATCAGTCAGTATGATTTCCCAGGTAGGATGACAGGATGCTTTTAAACAAAGGTGGAAGGACTCCTGGGGCAGCGACATCATTTCTGTGACCAAAGGCGAAGAGAAGGGCAGAGTCTAGGGGCAGTTGCTATGCAGGGACTCACAGGAACCCGTTGATGAACTCCTTCATTCTGAAAACTCCTGAGCCCTGATGATAGATAAATGCCAAGCCTGCATCTCATCTGGGACATTCTCACCCAGCATGTGCTCGGTAAAGATGCATACCTCTTTCTTTCATCCTGAGCCGTGCGGACTGTTCAGCAGCTGGAGCATTCAGATCTCCAGGCCCAGGTGTGTATTCCCAATCAGCCCCACTCTGATACTTGGGGTGTATGTTTTGGTCTCCTCTAATTTGAAGATTAACAGAGAAAACCCTAGGGGCGTGTGTGTGTGTGTGTGTGTGTGTGTGTGTGTGTGTGTGTGTGGTGGGTCTGCTGATGAGGGCCAGGCCAGGCTGTGGAGAAGTCAGCAGGCATTAGGGAGCAGCTTGCCCATGCTGTTGCAAAGGAGGCAGATTTCTGCACGTGAACAACGCTAGAGAACTGTGCCAGCTGACTGGAACGTAGCGTCAGAAATGGGAGCACAGAGTTCAGGCCAGGTGGATGAGGGCCCAGCATCTAAGAACCTTTGGAATCAGGCAGGGCCTACATCAGGGTAAGAGGGACCCAGTATTATCTTCTTACAAGGTCACATTCCTCAGCAAAGATTTAATCCCAACCTGGCTTTGCCTCTGTGCCCTCCTCAGCACTGCAGACCACTAATCGGGCCAGGAATGCCACAGTGCACCAGGAGGGCACTGCCCTTGCACCTGCCTCTCCCTCCACAGTCTGCTTTGCCCTGGGTGGGACAGTTTGGGTGGCATTGCCTTCTCTCCATCACCAAGTGTCAGTGAGCAGATGCCGTGATGGTCTGGGCTCTTCTGGGAGAGGGCTTCTTCCAGTGTGTTTTCTATGCAGCTGAGCGTGTGCACCAGTAATTGTGTATCCAGGGTGCAAACGTGTTGTGCCCGGGTGTGTATGTACCACTGAGGGTATGTCGGTGAGCTCCTGCACCTTCGCAGGGCAGTGCACGTGTGCCAGCAAGAGTGGCTATGTGGATGTGTGTGAGTGGCAGTTATTGGAATGAAAGCAGGTGTGCAGGAGAGAAGTGACTCTGAGAGAGGCAGGAGGGAGAGAGAGTCTGGCCTGCTCTCTCCATCTTCTTCCCCTGCGCCTTGGAAAGTGGGGGGAGGACAGGTACACTGCCCATCCCCCGGGTGCAAGATAGGCGTGGTTGGGGTCATGAGCCTGCCCCACCCTGTCTCGGCAGTTTCTGCAGGGGTGGGGGAGCTGCTGAAGCACCGGCTCGCACAGGAGGGGCCAATTAGGAGCTGATAGACGTCTGCAAGATTCTGGGTGATGAGCTGGGGGGTTGGAAGACGCTGCCCCACCCTCCTGGCTCTGCCCAAAGGAGCTGAAGCAGGAACCCTGTCTCTGCCACGAGGGGCTCCTGGGGCGATCCGGGGCCGCATCAATGTTGGATGAGCCTATGCCGCCTTGATGCGGCCTCGATACCATCTTCCGCGGTCTCACTTTTAGTGTAACTGGAGAGCCCAGGGACCAGCCCCAGCCTGCGACTGGCGATCTCACGACGGCCACCTGTGGGGGACCGCAGCTGGGGTGAGGAGGCCGGCGCCGGCTGAGTGGACTGTCCTTGGGACGGGGTTTGAGCCGGGTGGCCCGGCTTCTCCCGGCGGGAGCGTCTGTTCCAGCCTGGCCTCTGCTAGGCCCCTGGATCCCGGTGCCAGGTTACACCTCCTCCCCTCTTGGGGCACCTCGCCCTCCCCAGGGTGTCATCTGTCCAGTGACACGTCCTTGGGGCAGTTCAGTCCCATCCCCCCTTCCGGATTTGGGGGTTTCCTGCTCAGGAACGGGCTGGAGGGGCATCAGCTAGACGGACAGAGATCCCCTAGGGGACGGCGGGGGAGTAGCAGCGACTGCGCAGAGCCTCCCGCTGCAGGTGAGTGTCGGGAGCCCGGAGTGCATGCTGGGAAAGGGAGAGGGCCAGACTGAGGTCCTGGGGTCCTGGCTGGCCACGCTTCTCACCACCTTGACCTCTTCTACTCCAGCCCCCACACCTTACCCCTTCGTAACACCACAACCAACCTGGCCCTAAAAGGCAGCAGTAGTCAAGTGGGCTGGCAGTCCTTGAGCATCTACTACAAGGGCCAGTCATTGGGCTGTGGCCTTGGGGGGCTGAGCCTGGGCAGCCACTCTGGTGGGCAGTGAATTGGATCAGCAGGCTATTTCTGTACATAGTTTAATGGAACCCAGGCATGCCTATTTGTTTCCATGCTGTCTTTGGCTGCTTTCACACACAGCCTCTGAGTGGAGTACAGCTCAGCGTGCAAGCCTAGGATAGTTACTGGCTGGCCCTTTAAGAGAGTGTTTGCCCACCCCCTCAGATATTCTCCAGTCCTTGCTGCTTTTCACCCTCAACCTGGGCTGGTTCCTGCCTGCCTTCCTCTGTGCCCCACACTCGCCCAGGCTGAGTGCTCTCCACACCGAGGAACATGGACTTTGGGGACCACTACCTCATGTCTTGTCACTGCCACTTTCTCTGGCAAGAAAGGAAAATAACTGGGGGCAACAGGTATTCCCAAATCCAATAGGATATCTGAGAGCTGAGGGTGGAGCCCCTGCGGCACCCCTGCCTGACCCCAAGCTGAAAGTGAGCCCCTTCCTAGCCACAGGAGCAAGGTGGGTTAGCGGATGGTGAGCACAGTTTTCCTGGGATCACTAAGTCTGGCACCTGAGAGGTTGAGCAGACCAGTTCTTTGTATGGCCTTCCTGTCACCTCTCCCTGTGGGCCAGGCCAGGAGCAGGTGACAGCTAAGCTCCCAGTGGAATGGTGGGGAGACAAGGCTGTGTGAACAAATAATTATAGGGCACTAGTATGCTCTGGATGGAGCCGGGGAGCTCCAGAGGAGGGCCTTTCCCCTGCCTGCTGTCCTATAGCTTCCAGACCCTGAGGCCCATTGTGCCATCTTTAAGCCAAGCTTAAACTAAATCCTCTTGCTGAGTTCCAGCGCTGCTTAGCTGAGGGGAAGGACAGGAGCAGAGGGAAACCAGAGGGCCTAAAGACAGAGCTGCATTTCTGCTGCGCCATCGCTAGGTGGCACCCTTGAGGTGCCAGCTCCTGCTGGGGAGGGCTCTGCTTGTTTTGACACTTGCCTCTAGTCAAATTACAGCCTGGAAGGCTGTGGTCCTCCACATCCTGAATCCCACCAGGCCTGACCAGCTCTGTCCGCCCACTGAGGCAGCTCATTGATACCTCCAGACTCTACTTCGGGGCATTTTTTACTGAGAGTCAGAAGGGATCATTAGGGATGGCCTGCAGTCCTAATGATCTGTCATTATCTGCCTACTTATCCTTCTCCCCCCACAGGGCTCCCTGAAGGCAGGGATTGTCTTTTTCTCTTTGGCCCAGCAGAGAGGGTGTTTGGTGATGAGTGATGTGAGCACTGCTGGACAGGGTGTTGCCATCACTGCTCACGGCTGCAGTTCATCTAGTGAATGCTTTTTTAGTATCCAGCTGTCCTGGCTATCCTACTAGGAAGCTGGGGGTAGAGGGAGGTACATGTAGACCCTGGGAGGGGAGCTGGTTCAGAGACAGGAGTAGCCTTTCCCTTCTGTCCTGGTGCTGGAGCCAGCATTCTAGGGGGCCTCTACAGAGGGGTAGGTGCCGGGGGAAGCAGGCTAGGGCTGTAGGACGCTGCTTGTTTCTGGGGAGAATTTCCAGGCATACCTGGCCTTGTCTGGCACTGGGAGCAGGCACACACTCGTCAGGAACAGAGATGGGCTAGGAAGGACTCTAGCACCATGATGGTCCTGCCCCTCTCACCTGGCCCCAGCTCATGCCATTCCAGGAGCCTCCCGGTATAAGAGGGAACAACTGTGTGGCTGACTGAGGGTCCCAGATGGAGGTTTGGAGGGCAGCATCTGTATTGGGGCAGAGAGCTGCCCCCTCCCCGAGCAACTGCTTCTGATGGCGAGGGATGATGTCAGCAAGGGACCTCCACCCAGCCCAAGGACAGACGGACAGTGTGAGTGAAGTCTGAGGTCTAGACTCTGCCTAGAGACCACGGATGATAGTTGGGCGTCCCTCACCCACTGTAGTTCCTAGGAAGAAGGGTGGAGACCGTGTCTCATTGAGTCAGTGGAAGCCAGGCCAGCTTGTGCTCTCGGGTGTGACCCTGGGAAGGGGCCCCTTGCAGATCCTCTCCCCGACGGACTGACACTGACATGCAGGTGTCATTTTCCTGCCTGGAATAGGCTCCACAGTAAGACTGGCATCGTTCACTGGGGTAATTACTGGTTTGGGTTCGATTTCCATTCAAAACAGTAATCCCAGCCTAAGCTGGGTGTCAGATCTGAAGGTTGATTATTAGTAACATTTATCAACAGCCTCTCTCAGCTTCAGGCAATTACAGCTAATCTGCCGTTCCTGCTCCCCTCCGTGCAGAACTGCCAGCCTCTTCCCTGCCCGCCCCCTCGGTTCCCTCTTCCCCTCTCTTCTTCTCCCCTCCTCTCTCCTAAGCAGCCAGCCCCAGGAAGGGCAGGAGATGGGAGCCACCTTCTGAGTCACCATCACCCCCATATGTCGGGGCCCGTGTGCACACTGGGATCTGTGCTGGTCAACAGCAGTCTCTGTGTTGCAGAGTCTCGTGAAATCTGAATCTGACTCTGTCAGAACTGAGAGGAATCCCTGCGGCTTGCAGACAGGAGCTCATGCCCTCTGGCTCCTTGTCACATGATGTATTTTGAACTCCATCAGGATCCCTCTTGGCCCTGATTCCATCTGTCCTCCCCTTCAGGCCTGAGACTAGGGTGAGGCAGTTGGGGCATTTACCTCAGATAGAAAATTTAAGGGACCACCAAAAAGCTCAGTAACTGACATAACTAATATTTCAATGTAACACTTTTTAAAAAATGTTTATTTTTGAGAGAGTGTGTGTGCATGAGCAGGGCAGGGGACAGAGGACCTGAAGCAGGCTCTGTGCTGACTGCAGAGAGCCCGGTGCAGGGCTTGAACTCACGAACTGTGAGATCATGACCTGAGCCAAAGGTGATGTTTAACCAACTGAGCCACCTAGGCACCCCTTCAGTGCAATACTTTTTAAAAATAAAAATAAATACAGAAACATCCATAATGAACAAAATCAAAATGTTAATGAAGAATCCAACCCTCGATTGCAGGATTTGGCCTCACTTGCCTCACTCTAATTCCAGCCCCATAGAACTTGTCTTTGTCTAAAATGTGTATGTTTTGTTTATCAGTATTTTTGCATTCAAGTTGACTTAAATGTTATCTGGATCACTGAGTCTTTTGGCACCTCCTTAAATTGGGCACCTCCTGCATCTCCTCCCTCACTTCTTGTTGGGCCCTGACCCCCGCTCCCTTCATTTCTTAGCTGGGGGCCCCCACCATGAGCTGGCCTTCCTGGTGGCCCTCCTCCACTCCATCCCTCCGGACCTGCTTCAGCTCTCCATCCCTCTGAGAGGCCCTCAGGTTGCCATGGTAACTGCCGTGGTAACGGGCAGCCAGAACTGATCATGGGTAGACAGAACGCACAGGTCTTGCTCCTGTCCCAGTCGGGTCCAGGGAGGGCTGGATAAGCACAGGCATGCCTGACAGAGTCCCTGATGCACGGATCTCAGAGGCAGCTCACACACCACTGCACATGTATAGAGATGGAGAATGTCACACCTTTCCGAATCCCTCCCAGCGGGAGGACAGCAGATCGCTAAAGGAAGGCTGTGATGATCTATTTGTGACGGGAGGCAGAGGAGGCTAAGTGCTGAAGTAACCGTGGGGTGCTGGCTCACCAGCCTCCCGCACAGGGCAGGCCTAATTCCCAGAAGGGCTTTTGTTTTGCAGAGCAGGAAGTGAGCTCAGGTGAGCCGAGGCACACCTGTACCAGAGGACACTCGCCCTCCCCTTGCCCTTCCCCCAGGCTTGTCCAAGGGCTAAACAGACATTTCAGGAAGATCAATGTGGAGGGGGTGCCCAGGATGCCAAACTGCATCCAGGACTTGGGGTGTTGTCACATCAGGGTCCAGTCCCAGGTGGCTGGGCCACTCAGTGTCCAGTTGCTGTAACTGAGGGTCTCAGAGGTAATGTGTCGGAAGCACCCCTGCTCTTGGTCCTCTGCTCCACGGGTTCTCCTCCGAGTCCTCCACAGCACCACGCAGTCGTACACTCTCCATCACCGAGCCTGGCAATCTGCCATCCAGTGCCCGCTCTAGACCTCAGTTTCCTCTTCTGTGAAATATTGATGACAGTGACCTCCCTAGAGGGCTGTGCTCACCAATAAGAGCTAACATTGAACACCAGGACAAACTGAAAAGCCATGCTCATGCTTGGTGGGGCCCTGGAGGTCAGAACTGGAAGCAAAGGGCTTGAAGTGAAGAAGAAATCGCCAACTGCCGAGATGGAGGGAGCATTCTAAGAGTGAGCCCACTGGTGCTGGAAATGTGCACGGGGAGGTTTCACAATCACAAGTCCATTCACTTAGCTTCCAAAGGACTTCCTGCCCCTGGCCGTGACCTTGACCATGACCTTGACTGTGACCTCTCCCACGGTGTCCTGGAGCTGCCCCCCCCCTACCCCAATCCCCATCACCCTGGAGGTGAGGAAGCTGGCTTTGCTTACAGTAGATACGGCTTTTTCCTGTTCCATGTTCCTGATTTAATGTACGGGCCAGTGTATAAACCAGAGAACTTGGGCAGGCAGGTGAAGGGGGGGTCGGGTGGGGAGGCCTAGTGTTTGAGAAAGTGCTGACCTGAGCATTGGTTTGAGATGCTCTTTGACTCTGACTGGAAAGTTCCATTCTGCCTGCAGTAGGACAGAAGACAGCTGAAAGACAAGTTATGAGGGATGGAGGGATGAGGTCTCTAATTCCAGGTGGGTATGCTTGTATGCTCCCCTACCTGGAAACTGCCGCCTGCAACACATCTTTGCATGAACCCTTTGTGCTGACGGTCCCATGTTGGCTTTGGAGCTTTGTGGCACATGTCAAGGTGGAGAGAACCGCAAGCCAAGAGTTGGGAGACATGGCTCAGACACTTCCTTCCCCTGAGCCCGTTTTGCCCATCTGTGACATGAAGGGGAGGGGTTGAGGTGCCCTCCTCAGCTGCTCCTTGTGGAGGCCATGAGTCTGCCTCTCCTCCACAGCCACGTACGGTGTCTCTATGAGCCTTTGTCTGCTTGGCAGAGCTAGGGGAATGGTCTGGTTTTGCATCCAGACATCATTTTCCCTTCAGAAATTTGAAGAGAAATCTTACATCCCAAAGATTCCTACTGTTGATCTAGTCACTCATTGAAAGTCTGGGTATCCTTTTTGCAAGAACTTGGCCGGGGATAGGCAAGAAAGGAGAAGAGGTGGGGTGGGGATAAGGGAGAGAGAGGCAGAGATGACATGATCTGGGAGCTCGAGTCGGCACCTGGCCGCAGGGGCGCTGGAGGGGTTGGCATGACTTGGCAGAGTACGTGGGCTTAGCTTCTGTTCTGAGGGCAGTGGGGAGCTTCTGAAGGGTTTAAGCAGGGTCGGGAGACATCAGATGTTCATTTAGAATGCTCACTCTGGCACCAGTGGAAGGGGCCCTCTGGAGAGGAGCAAGCTGGATGCAGACACCATCCTGATGCTGAGATCCAGGCAACAGGAGCCCCCTGCTGAGGATGTGGACCTAGGAAAGGGGGTGGGTGGAGTTGAGAGAGGCTTGCCAGCCGACATCAGAAGGGCTTGATGATCACCTGCCTTGGTGGGGAAGGCGGACAGGAAGTTCTAGTGGCTGTGCTGGTGCCTAGGGTGCCAAATGTGTCACTCAGGAGACAGAATGGAGAAGATAAATGCTTGGACTTCCAGGAAGTCTTAAGCTGCATGCCTCAATGTGAGCTGCTGGGAGACACCCGGGGAGATGCGTCCAGAGAGCAGGTGGAAGGAGGGTTCTGGAGTTTAGGAGAGAGGTGGGCCCGCAATGTAGGCAGTGGGTGCTCTTGGTAGAAGTGTGGGAGATGAGGCCCTGTGAGGGGTATGATCACTCAGGTGCCCTGTAGTTACAGTGAGAAGACTAGAGGCTGAGGACACAGACAAGGAAATCCTGGATGCCTCACGAGTCCCTCAAAGACACAAGGTGGGAGTCCACCAGCGCGGAGACGGCTACCAACACAGGGCAGGCCACTGGGAGCAGCGGGGAATGTGTTTTCCCACTGTGGTTCCTCCAGATGGGGACTTTGTCCTCAGTGCACCTGGCTCTGCTGGGGTTGCTGTAGCAACCGCAGAGGCAGGCACACTTGGTCTCTGTGTTGCCATGGAGACAAGCAGTTGGGTGTCCCTGAGTGGCATGGCCACGGAGGCCTTGGGGAGTCCTCCTGGTCCTGAAGGGCTTGGGAGGGGGAGCGCTGTGACCAGCAGAGAGAGTGTGTCCTGGTGAATCAGTGACAGTGGTTGGTAGTGTGACTGTTTCCACGGTGATAGGGGGAGGCACCCGGGTGGCTTGTGCCAGCTGCAGTCTGGAGCTGAGTAGTATAAGGAACTGCAACAGGCTCCGGGTCTTCGAGCTGCCTGAAGCAGCCCCAGCCTCCAGACTCACCCCATCGTCTGGCTGCCATGGAGGGCAGGACCCTCTGCTCTCGTTCTGGGTTTGCACTCTTTTGCCGAGACAGGGATTTTGTTCCCAGGAGGCACTCCCCGGCCCATGGGATCTCAGCACTCAAAGCAACACAGGAAACCTGGGCCCCTGAAACGGGGCCACCGAAGAGATCGGTAAGCACTTAACACCCCTGTCTTTAGCCTGTGGACCCCACCCCCAGGTTCACCCCACCCGCCCATCCTCATTGACCTCATCCCCCTTTGCAGTTCCAAGGGCTTCCCTTCCCATCACCGCATGGGGCCCCACAACCATCCCAAAACCTCAGGCTCTAGGCAGGTGAACAGGGAAGCTCTGTTCCTCCACCTGCCACAGAGCAGAGGGGTTTCCTCCACTACAGGAGAGAGGCCTCTGCCCTTGGCAGCTCCACACTCCTGTCCTCTGCCTCTTCCGGTGGACTCCTCCTCCTGGCCTGCACCTGGACCCCTGCTTCGTCCCAGATCTGCTCGTTACCATCCCCATTCTGGGCTGCCTGCTTGCTTTTCCCAGAGCCCTTCCACCCCGATCCCATTGAGTCCCCATCTGAAGTGGCCCAGACCCAGGCCCTGAAAGAGGCCTTGAGCGACCATGGTCTGGCCAGGCAAGGGGCAGGAATGATGAAGTTGAGGCAACAATGGCGTGGGGTCACCCCTTCTTTTCCCTCCCCCCCAGGAGAACAACCAGGAGGAAGTACTGGAAGGAAGGAAGGGAGATCGCTCGGTGAGCTGGCAGGGGAGGAGGGAGCGCCGGCTCGTAAGGGGCCATTCACGGGAGACTGCAGGGAGGTGGTGGGCAGGACGTGGGCAGCTCAGGAGCCATGGACCCCATATGTGCTGAGTGTGTGTGTGAATTGGGGTCCTGGAGAGGGGTAACCCCAGGCAAAGGCTGCACTTATTATGGCTGTTGTGGCCTTGGTTTGTTCCTCTTAGATTCTTTTGGGGTCTTTTTGCCCTGACTCCAGCCAGGTGGTGCTGCCGAGAGGGCCCTGCTCCCCAGCTTATCCTGGGACTCTCAGCCAGGCCTTTCCCAGAGAGGAGGTGGCCTCAAGGTGTGGCCCAGGACCACTGAGGGAGTTCCTTCCCATTGTCCGCATACCCAGACCCACATGCTACCTGCACCAGGCTGACATCCCAGGCCTGTCTTCTACAGTCACAAAATGGGTCTTTTCCAAGACTCCTGACAGGACCTCATTTGTCCTTCGCTGATGTCAGCAGCCCTAGGATATACTGTTGGTCCAGACGATGGGCAGAAATAGCTGCCTTGTGAAGGAACAGGCTCAGTCCTGGATGCAGATGAGGCAACATGATGGGATCCCCTCACCAGCCTCACCAGCTTCAGTATGGGGTGCTGAGGATCCCTGGGACCCGAGGAATCTGCCTGCCTCCCAGGGACCAGGCCAGACAAGAATGGTAGCATCTGGAGCTCTCATAGATGTTGGTCCTGGGTTTCTGATGGGATTTGTGATGACGGCGCCCTAAGAGGGATGTTCTGTGGAGGGCCGGGGGTCTCTAGTATGGCCCCGTGGCTGGGCCTCCTGTGTTCTCCTTCTCAACACAGGGCCTCACACCAGGTAGAGTTTTTAGCCTAAAGAAAATCTCATGAAGAGAAAGATGGGAGGCATGGAGCTCATTAAGGCATTGAGCTTAATTCAGAGGCTCCCAGGAAGGAGGAAGAAGATAGGTAAAGGGAGTGACCCCAGGGGGAGGACTATGCAGCATGACTCTCATGAAACTTGAAAACTTTAGCTCATTCGTCTTCTGCAACTCATGCGTTTTCAGTGCTGTGAGCTGGAGTGTCTCCTTCTTGCACTCACCACCCATAGGCTGTCCAGGCTGCAGGAAGCTTTGAGATCCCACAACCACTCCCCTGTTTTACAACAAACCGAGGCCTCAGGGCAGGGTCACACTGCAAGTTCATGGCAGAGTCAGAACTAGAATCCAGGCCCCCTACTCAAGTCTGTTTCTCTACACTGCAGGCCAGGGAGCCAGCCTCATTGTATGGGAGTCAAGTTGCTTACTGGATATGTAATCTTTTGGTTATGACCTTGCTTCATGTGAACAGAGGCTCTGAGGATACTGTGACTATATATCTGGCTCTTCCATGTTCAAAGGCTCAGTATTTCGTAAAAACTGTGTAATTCAAGATGGTGCCAACAAACATGAAGTTCCACCCATGGTGGCCAGTCCTGTAAGGGCACACAAGGCTGTAACTAGATGGACAGGGGGTGAGGAGTCAGGTGGCCTCAGGGATGAAAGCTGAGTTATAAGGACATACCTCTGCACGTTGGGAATAGTCATAATTAATGGCAAAGTTAGATGGTCCAGCCACCTAGGGACCCAGCCAAAGCAAAAGAATCTGGCTTCAGTGTTTATATTAGGTTCTACCAGCATCCCAGAAGCTTCCATGTCTGTGAAAACAGCTCTCCCAAACCCTGGCTTCTGAGTTACTTGTCCTCAACTTACTGTCACCTCTATTTCAGCCATCCAATACTGTCATCATTTGAAACCATTCCACCTCTGAAGTCTTAATCCCTGTGTGCCTCCTATGTTATTCTCTTCCTTGCCTCCATTACGTCTGTTCACAGAGACCTTCAAGCTCCTGTCTCCTACTTTCTCTCCTCACCCTGAATCAGCTCTTGTTCCCCTCCAGTCTGGATGCTATGGCCGATAACTTGAACTGCTCACCATTCACTACCTGGCCCCTCAGTCTCCAACCTCACTCCTACAACATGGTAACTGCCTTCCTTCTTTAGTCCTGGCTTATTATAAGGCTGAGATAGTGGGTAGAAATCCCTTCGTGAGCTGATGCTAGTGCAACTTCAGCTGAACCTTCTGCAGTGCCCAGCAGTCCTGCTTTAAACCCCACCCCCCAGCCATTTCAAAGCTCTCGCATACCCCTCTTCTTTTCCACACCACAGCTTCCTCACCCGCTCCCAGCAGGCAACCTAGACTCTCTCTTTACAAGGAAAAGAAAACTTATCAGGAGGGGATTTCTTAACCTCTGCCTTGAGGTCCTAATTTACCTGCATCCCTGCTCATCTATGCCTTTGGCCCCCATTATACTGAGAAATGGATGTCCCTCTTCCAGTTAACCTCTCCCGCGGAGATCTGGTAACCCTCCTCCTTAACCCCCACCTGAGTACCTCCTCCTATTGCTCATTCCTTGTCCCCTGTGTCTTTATTGACTCTGCTCTTCTGGCTCCTTCCATTGTAACCCAGTTAAACAAAGCAAAAAACACCTTGACTTCACAACCTTCTCTCTCCTCCTCTTCTCAGCCAAGTCTGTTAAAATCTAAATCAGCATTTATGATCTCCGTCTCCCAAATCCTGCTGCTGAGTACACAATCCACTACAGGCTGCCTTCTGCTCCCACCGCTACCCCCCCACCCCGTGCTTCTCATGCCCGTGTTGCCAGTGATTCTTACTGTAAATCCTGGTGCAGCCTGTGAGGTCCTAGTTTATCTGTGCAGCGTTTGATGTCGCTGAGTGCACTCTGCCTTTCCAAGCACGCTTCCCTTGAGCTCCATGACCTCACACTCTCCTTTTCTGCTTCCTATTCTGAGAGCTATTTCTCTGTTTTCTTCATGAGAGTTTCTTCTTCTGTTTACCCTGGTGATGCTGAACTGGCCCAGAATTCTGTCCTGATCTCTTTTCTCCCTTACACTTATTTCTGCTGATCTAATTGATCATGGCTTCAACTTCCATCTCAAAGCTGATGATTGAAGCTGCTACGTAGACATTTGTCCTTCGTTTAATTTTTTATTTTCAGGTCTGTTACCTTGTTCATCATGCACCTAAGAAACATGCTCTGTTTGTTTGATTTAAGATTTAAAATTTAAGATTGTTACATCTTCTCAAGAACTTAACCCTTTCATTAACATGAAATGTCTTTCTTTATCTCTGGTAATATTTCCAGTTGGTCTGTGTAATCCCTCTGGCTTTCTGTTGGCTAGTGTGTGCATGGCATATCTTTTTCTATCCTTATATTTTTACCCTCTCTGGTTTTATATTTAAAGAGGGTTTCTTGGGGCACCTGGCTGGCTCAGTTGGAAGAGCACGCAACTCTTGATCTCAGAGTCATGAGTTAGAGCCCCACGTTGGGCATACAGATTACTTAAATAAATAAAATAAAATAAAACAAAATATAGAGTTTCTTTTAGAAAGCATATAATTGTGTCATTTTTATCGAATCTTCCATATTTGACTTTTTAATTGAAGTATTTAGACCGTATACATTTAATGTTATTATCACTATGGTTGAGTTTAAGTCTACCATCTTGCCATTAGTACTCTATTTGTCCTACTTATTCTTTGTTCCTTTGTCTTCTTTTCTTGCTTTCTTTTAGATTGTTATTTTTATGGGTCTATTTTATCTCCATTCTTAGCTCATTAGCTGTAACTCTGTTTTTGTTTGTTTGTTTTTATTAGTCATTGCTCTGGGATTTACATGATACATCTTCACCTTTAAAATAATTATATATCATTCATGAGTATCATAAGAACCTTATAATAGTACACTTCAATTCCCCCTTTCTGTTTTTTGAGCTGTTATCATGTATTTTGCTTTTATCTCTGATAACAAACCCAATACATTATTATTTTGTTTTGTTTTAAACAATTACCTTTTTTTAAAAAAGTAACCTCTTTATTGTGATATAATTCATATACCATACAATTCGCCTATACATAGTGTTCCATGTAATGGGTTTTAAGTTGTGCAACCCACACTATAATCAATCTTAGAACATTTTTATTACCCATCCCCACCACCACCAAAAACTGCATACCCAGTAGCAGTCACTCCCTTTTCTTCTACCTTCCCCCAGCCCTAGGGGAAGGCTAACTTATTTTCTCTATAGATTTGCCAATTGTGGACATTTCATATGAATGGAATCACATACTATGTGGTTGTTTGTGGCTGGCTGCTTTCCTTAGCAGAATGTGGTCAGGGTCCATCTATGTTGTAGTATGTCTCGATAGTTCATTTCTTTTCATTGCCAAATAATATTACACTGTATGGACACACACATTTTGCTTATCCATTCATCAGTTGATGAATATTTGGATTATTTTCACTCTACAGCTATTACAAATGATGCTGCTGTAAAGATTTGTGGAAACATTTCATTTCTCGTGGGTATATACATAGCAGTAGAACTTCTGGGAAACTCTAATGTTCAGCCTTTTGAGGAACCGCCAGACTGTTTTCCAAAGTGGCTGCATCATTTCACATTCCCCTCAGCAATGTATGAAGTTTCTCATTTCTCCCTATCCTTGCCAATGAATGTTTTATCTGTGGTTTTTATTATAGCTATCCTAGTGAGTGTGAAGTGGCATCTTATTGTGGTTCTGACTTCTATTTCCCTGATGACTAATCATAACTAATGCCATGCGTATAGGCTATTTGTATATCTTCTTTGGAAAAATGATTGTTCAGATACTTTCCCCATTTTTAAAATGGATCATTTGTCTTTTTATTATTGAGGTATAACCATTTGTTAGGTGTTTAGATATAAGTCCTTTGTCAGATAATGATTTGCACATATTTTATCAAATTCTCTGACTTTTCAGTCTCTTGATGATGTGCTTTGTAATAAAAAGTTTTAAATTTTGATAAAGTCTGATTTATCTATTTTTTCTTTTGCTGTTGGTGCTTTTGATGTCCTATCTAAGAAATTATTGCTTAATCCAAGGTCATGAAGATTTGTGTCTAGGTTTTCTTCTAAGAGTTTTATGGTTTTAGTGCTTATGTTTAGGTCTTTGATTCATTTTGAGTCAATTTTTGTGTACGGTGTGAGGTAAAGGTCCCAGGTCATTCTCATTTTAGATACTCAGTTGTCCCAGCACCATTTGCTGAAGTAAACTTGCTGGAGTCCAGCTCCAGCAGGTCCAGGGGTCCCTGAAGGATGGATGGTGTCGGCAAGAGAGGGATGAGAGAGCCACCAGGCAGAATCTTTCTGGCCACCAGGCAGGCATCTCTGCTCTGACTGAGATTTAGCTTTATTTTATAATTAAATGTTTTGGGGGACAGCACAGAAGTGGCATTTTTGATGTCAGATTTCTTTGATAGGTAAGAATTTCCCAGAACATAGATTTGTAGAAGACTCATGCATAACCTTTATCAATAGTGATTGAGGTAGGTGATTTAGATGCTTATCCTATGGGGAAGGAAGGTATCTTTAGCATTTAAATACAAGACAGTGTTTTTAGCATAGCAAAGACAAAGTTAGTTCTTTGTGAGCAGGGGCCAATAGCCTGTTTACTTAAGGGGAAGTATTAAGAAAAACAGGTTTTTCAGGAAACACAAATGTTTGCTCCCATAATCACTAAAGAAGAAGTTCCTACAATAGGTTCCTTCACAGGGTGCAATCAGCATATCAAGGCCAGAATAAGTCACACTGAATACCAATCAACAAGGTGCCTTGGGGGCTTGGTGCTCAAGAGGAAACAATTTTTTTTCTTTCATAGTTTATTGTCAAGTTGGTTTGCATATAACACCCAGTGCCCATCCCAACAAGTGCCGTCCTCTATGCAGAAACAATTGAGTGGGGGTGGGTATCGGTTGTCATCTGATGGCAAGAGACCAAGCAAACTTGCCTTAACTTCACAAGTTTTCTCAACTAGTGAGTTCAGAACGGTTCCCAACACAAACTGTTCACTCCTCCATTACATGGTCTTGGCATTCTTGCTAAAAATTGATTGATTTATACATGTGAGTTTACTCCCAGACTCTAAATTTATTGCCTTGGTTTATGTGTTTGTCCTTATGTCAATGCCACACAGTCTTGATTATTATAGCTTTGTTGTAAATTTTTGAAGTCAGGAAGTATGAGCTCTCCAAATTCATTCTTTTTAAAGGCTGTTTTGGCTATGCTGGGTCCTTGAATTTCCGTCTGAATTTTAGGATCAGTTTGTGAATTTCTGCCAAGAAACCAGCTGGTATTCTGGTGGAGATTGTGTTGAATCTGTAGATCAACTTGGGGAGTGTTGGCATCTTAATAATAGTTAAACTTCTGGTCCATAAAAATAGGATGGCTTTTTATTTACTCAGGTCTTCTTTAATTTCTTTCAAAGAAACTTATAGTTTTCTTTTTTTTTTGAAAAAATTTTTTTTTTATTTTTATTTATTTCTAGGAGAGAGAGACAGTGTGAGCAGGGGAGGGTCAGAGAGAGGGAGATACAGTATCTGAAACAGGCTCCAGGCTCTGAGCTGGCAGTCAGCACAGAGCCCGACGCGGGGCTCGAACCCACGAACCGCGAGATCAGGACCTAAACGAAAGTCGGACGCTTAACCGACTAAGCCACCCAGGCGCCCCAGAAACTTACAGTTTTCATTGTAAAGTCTTGCACTTCTTTTTAAAATTTTATTCCTGAATATTTTATTCTTTTTGATGCTTTTACAAATTAAGTTGTTTTCTTAATTTCATTTTGGATTATTCACTGCAGGCATATAGAAATATAACTGATTTTGTGCATAGATCTTGTAGCCCATATGTTTGTGGAACTCATTTATTAGCTCTAATAGTTCTTTGGGTAGATGCCTTAGATTATACAAAATCCTATCATCCAGGAATACAAATAGTTCTAATTTTTCCTTTTTAATCTGCATGTCTTGTATTTCATTGTTTTGCCTAATCATCTTGGCTAGAACCTCCAGTACAATATTTTTGTTTTCCATAGATACCCCTTATCAGGTAGAGGAAATCCCCTTCTATTCTTAGTTTGTTGAATGATTTTATAATGAAGAGGTATTGAATTTTTTCAGACTTTTTCTTCATCGCCTAGACAATTATGGGATTTTTATCCTTATTCTATTGATATTGTATATCATATTAATTTTTTAATGTTTATTTTTGAGAGAGAGAGACAGAGGACAAGCAGGGGAGGGGCAGAGAGAGAAGGAGACACAGAATCCGAAGCAGGCTCCAGGCTCTGAGCTGTCAGCACAGAGCCTGACATGGGGCCCAAACTCATGAACCCTGAAACCATGACCTGAGCCAAAGTCGGACTCTTAACTGACTAGGCCACCCAGGCACCCTCAAGATTGATTTCTAGATAAGCCAACTTTGCATCCCTGGCATAGGTCCTCCTTGGCCAAGATGTATAATCATTTTTATATATTGCTGGATTTAGTGTTTTTTTTTTTTTGTTTTTAGTGAGAAAAAAATTTTCATGAGTACCTACATATTTACTATTTCTAAGGCTCTTCATATGTGTATGTAAATTATCCTCTAGTATCATTTTCCTTTTCGTTGAAGGACTTATTTTAACATTCCTTATAGGGCTGATCTGCTGGTGATACATTCTCTCATATTTTATTTGTATGAAACAGTCTTTATCTTGCTCTCACTTTTGAAGTATACTTTGACCAGAAATAGAATTAAAATTGACAGGGCTTCCCTGCCCCCCACCCTCCGCCCGCCCCTCGTCCAGTACGGTAAAGATGTTGCTGCACTTTCTTCTGGTTTGCATCGTTTCATGAGAAGTGTACTGCCGTTCTTTTCTTTGTCCCTGTTTGCAGTGTGCGTTCCCTTCTCCTTTTCTGGCTGCTTTTTTTTTTGTCCCTACCAAGAGGGAGTGTGGGTGCCCCAGGGAGATTTTCCCAGCCCCTGTCCAGCAGGGAGAGCTCTTCAGATACTGTGGCGCATAGTCCCAGTACTTTAGAGCATGAGGGTCGCCATATTGGAGCCCATCCTAGATCAATTGAATCCAGATCTCTGGGAGCAAGGTTCTAAAAACAGAATTTTTAGGGGCGCCTGGGTGGCTTAGTCGGTTAAGCGTCCGACTTTCGTTTAGGTCATGATCTCGCGGTTCGTGGGTTCGAGCCCCGCGTCGGGCTCTGTGCTGACTGCCAGCTCAGAGCCTGGAGCCTATTTCAGAGTCTGTATCTCCCTCTCTCTCTGACCCTCCCCTGCTCACGCTGTCTCTCTCTCTCTCTCTCTCTCTCTCTCTCCTAGAAATAAATAAAAATATTTAAAAAAATAATAATAAAAACAGAATTTTTAAAGAGCTCCCGAGGGGACACAGATGTCCAGACAGATTTGGGAACCACTGGTCCAGGCCCCGGAAAAAGGAAGTAGATACTCCTCAGGAAAAGAAGTGATACTTCTTGTCCAGACCAATTTCACACCTGTTTTAGAAGCATGGTGGCTTCACATGGTGTGAACATATATTATAAAATAACATTAAAATATTTTAAAGAAGTATTGTAGTAAATTTGGAATACATGAAAAATATAGAGAAGAAAAATTAAATTACCTATAATTCCAACACGTAAACATAACTACTGTTAATGTGATTTGTGATTTGTTTCTGTATTTTAACCTTTCAAAGCATATATAGTATATTTAAAAGCACAAATTGGGGTGAGTGGCTGGCTCTTAATCTTGGTGTCATGAGTTTGAACCCCACATTGGTCCTGGAACTTACTGTAAAAAATTATTTTTAAAGCACATATTTTAGGGGTGCCTCGGTGGCTCAGTTGGCTAAGCATCCGACTTCAGCTCAAGTCATGAACTCATCTTTTGTGGGTTTGACACCTGCGTCAGGCTCTGTGCTGATGGCTCAGAGCCTGGAGCCTGCTTCAGATTCTGTGTCTCCCTCTCTCTCTGTTCCTCCCCCACTCATGCTCTGTCTGTCTCTCTCTCTCTCTCTCAAAGATTAAAAAAAATAAGACACATATTTTAGTGCACAGCTTGTAACGCATTTCCACAGCTGAAAACAGTCATATTAACAAAACTCAGACTAAGAAACAACGTTGCCAACACCCTAGAAACCACCATTGAGCCCCTTCTGGTAACTGCCCCTCCCAAAGCAGTGAGCCTGACTCCTAATATCATAGATTGACTTTGCTTGTGCAGCATTTATATGAATGAAAGAATTCACTGTCTCCTATTTGAGTGTGTCTTGCTTTGCTCAATATTATGCTTGGAAGATTCATCTGTGT
This sequence comes from Crocuta crocuta, assembly GCF_008692635.1. NCBI lineage: Eukaryota > Metazoa > Chordata > Mammalia > Carnivora > Hyaenidae > Crocuta > Crocuta crocuta. Next base: position 2,136,956 of record NW_027530670.1, on the reverse strand, counting down.
TGGGTGTATATTTACATGGTCGTTCACTTATTGTCACTATATAGAATTTGTCTATGGCACAACTTATATATCTACTCTAATGTTGATGGCATTTTGGACTTTTAAAGTATTTGGCAATCATGACCTAGTACTGCGAGGAACAGTCTCGTATGTGCCCTTTGGTGCACACGTGTGTGCATTTCTGTGAGGTGTGTACCCAGGAATGAAATGGCGGAGTTTTGTGTTCAGCTTTATTAGATGCTGCCAGAGTTTGCCAAGATGGTTCTGCCAATGCACTTCACCAGCAGAACGTGAGTCCTGGCTGCTCCACATCCTCACCAAACTTTAGGTTTCTCTGTCTTTTTATTTTAGTTTATTCTGGTGAATCTGTAGTATTGGTTGGGGTATTGGTATTGCATCTCCCTGGTGAATAATAAATTGAACATTTTTTCCTTCATGCATTACTTTACTTTTTTTTACTTTTTTTTAGCGAGAGAGAGCATGAGCAGGGAAGAAGGGCAGATGGAGAGAGAGAGACAGAGAGAGAGAGAGAGAGAGACAGTCTCAAGCAGGCTCCATGCTCAGTGCAGGGCCTGATGCGGGGCTTGATCACACAGCACTGGGATCATGACGTGAGCTGAAATCAAGCATCAAATGCTCAACCAACAAAACCACCCAGGTGTCCCACCCCCTCTTTTTGAAGATTTTCTTTTTAAGTAATCCCTACACCCAACATGGGGCTCAAACTTACAACCCTGAGATCAAGAGTCACATGCTCTTCCAACTGAGCCAGTCAGGCGCCCTTCATGCATTCCTTTTTAATCTTTTACATATGTGCCCACCCTGGAAACCTCTAGTTCACTAAGAGGAGGGAAAAAAGAAAGAGGAGAACAAGTAAGGTAAACCATAAAGCAAAGCAGCTGGGTAAAGTAGTTTGCTCTTTTCCTTCTCAGTGAGGTCTTAAAAGTAAGTTCTGTCTAACTTAGACCTTAAAGAAAAGAGCTGCTCTGCTCTTGTTCTGTCTCTTAGCTCTTTCTGCCTATGCTTTTCTCAGCCACTTAATTTTTACTTGTTCTGCCAACAGCATCAGTATGGTTGGGGAGGGGGCATTTTTATCGACTTTGCACGGATAGTCTTCAGAGAAAGGCTGGAACAAAGGAGGAACTGCCACTCAGGGTCAGGAAGGGAGCCTTGGGTAGCTAATCCCGGGTGGCTGGTGAGGGGTGCCAAGCTCCCAGAACAGCAAGGAGCTTCCCAGAGTCCAGCTATAAGCCTTGCAGGGTATGTGCCAAGAGTGAGGTTGTTTTGTGTTGTGTTGTGGCAGCAGCGAATTCTTCACTAAAAAAACTGGGTTTCAGTTCTCTTAAGATACTATTTTGTTTTGTGTTTTTTAATTAAAAATTTTTTTTTAGCATGTATTCATTTTTGAAAGAGAGACAGAGAGAGCAGAGGAGGGGCAGAGAGAGGGAGACACAGAATCTGAAGCAGACTCCAGGCTCTGAGCTGTCAGCACAAAGCCCAATGTGGGGCTCGAACTCATGGACCCTGAAATCATGACATGAGCCAAAGTCAGATACTCAAGTGACTAGGCTACCCAGGAGTCCCCCTTAAGATACTAATTTGGAAAAAAACATCTTTTTGGGTTTTATCTGAAGAAAGGTATAGTATGAGTTCACAAATGGCAATGACATGTGTTTGTGTGTACCTATCTTCACAAAGTTGTGGAGACTGTTTTGTTATCTAAATTTTTCCTGTAACATATTTTTACGTATCATTAAACATTAAAAAAAATTTAATGTTTATTTTTGAGAGAGGGAGAGAATGTGAATGGGAGAAGGACAGAGAGAGGGAGACAGAGAGTCCAAAGCAGGCTCCAGGCTCTGAGCTATCAGCACAGAGCCCGATGTGGGGCTCAAACTCATGAACCCTGAAATCATGACCTGAGCTGAAGTCCAGTGCTTAACGGACTGAGCCACACAGACACCACAATATATCATTAAATGTTATTAGACAAATATTGTTTTGATGGCTGTATTGTAGTTCTTTTAATAGACTTACTGAAACTTATTTAACCATTTTTCTTTTGGGTGATTTCAAAATCCTCCATGATAAACATCTTTGTATATAAATTTCCATGCTCACCTCCTTACTTTCTTAGAATAGCTTTAGGGAAGTGAACTTCATGGCTCAAAAGACATCACTGCCTCAAAGATACTCAGTAAAGGTCTTTGATATGTTCCTAGGATCACATTTCCTTCCAGAAAGACTCCCCATGAGGACATCTCACAGCAGCCTACAAAGTGCCTCCCTCAGTGCCGTCTGCCATCTTTACATTCAGATCAGTTCACAGTGCCTCCTGCCATATAGGACTGCTTTCGCTTTTAACCGAATAAATCTGTGTGGCTTCTGGATTTAGGAACACGCTTAGAAGAGCTCCTACACGTGATGAGAATATTCTCCGACATTTTCTACATGTAGTTTTCTTATTTTGTTTTGGTTTGTCTTTGACAAGAAGTCTTTAATCCATCTGTTATGTGTTTTTGTGCATCACACGAGGTAGGGGTATACTTTTGTCCCGCCAAGTGGATAGGAAGTTGATCTTGAAATCGTTTACTAAATAGTGCAACACTTCTTCAGTGTTTTGTGAGGCCGTCTTCATCATAACCCAATTTCCTCTGTGGATGTGGGTCTGTTTCCACATTGCATGGGCCTGTTTGGTCATTCTTGAGCCAGTGCAGCTGTTTGGGTCATTTCAGATTCATAGTACAGTGTTGCAGCCTGTATAGCAAGTGCTTGTTCTTTTTCTTGTACTGCATTTTCTTGATTATCTTGGAAAATTGACTTATTTGGAATAAATTTGTCCCACTGAAAACAGAAATCCTATTGTGTTTAGAACGGCATTGACTCCGTAAGTTCATTTGACCAAATGACAATACCATACAGGAACAGAGGGCATGTCACTCTTAATCATGGGTGTTCATATAGGTAAGATCTCTAGTTTGATTTATTAGGATTTTAGTGTGCTTTCAGATATGTCCCAGATGTTTCTTCTGAAGCTTCCCAGGACATCTTATTTCTTCTGTTGCTTTTGTGGGTAAGATCTCTGGTTGTTATCTTTTTAACTAGATGTTTCTGATATGTAGGAAAATTATTTAGAGTCAGTGTGTCAAAGCTGAAAGGTCCAGAGTGTAGTCTTAGCCTCTCTGAGCCCAGGAGACACTGAAGCCAGAGGGTTGGGGACTTGCCCCAGGCCAAAGATGAGTCATGGCCAAGCCAAGTCTGAAGCCCAGGCCTCGATACACAGCCTGCATCCCCTGTTAACCCTCCAAGCTAGACAGAGGGGGAAAGACTTGTTGTAACACATCAGTCAGGGAACCAACTGCTGTTGCCATGGAAACCTGAAGGCAGTGTCTTCTTGGAGGACCCGGATGCATTGTCCAGAGAGAACAAGCTGCACTGGTATGGGGCCAGTCTGGGATGCCCTGTCTCTGAGCCTCTGTGTGTGTGTGTGTGTGTGTGTGTGTGTGTGTGTGTGTGTGTGTGAGAGAGAGAGAGAGAGAGAGAGAAAGGGAGAGAGGGAGAGAGAGCGAGCGAGCACGTACATGCAAGAGTGAGAATGAGCACATGCTTCTAAAGAGGGAGGTGCTCACCCCACTACCATCCTTTAAGGCCTGGCCTATTACTCCGTTCAGTACTGGGTGGTGCTGTAAGAAGGAACAATGTGCCATTAAATGGCTTCCCTGTGTTCATCAGGGCCCAGCCTGAGGCTGCTCTCAGAGTGAGCTGGAAGTAGTCTGTGCAGACATGCTGACATCTACCTGTCATGTGCCCTGCAGCCCACCCGGCATCTGCTGGACCCTGGCTCCTCCTCCTCCTCACCTGGGGTGTTCCAGGAGAGAGGACTTCACCTAGGCCGTGTGGACACTGGGGTGATGGGCACTTCACCCCAGGATTCCCCTCTGCTGCTGGTGGGCCAGGTGGCAAACACAGTGCAGGAATATAGGCTGATGATCAGAGCGACTGGACAGGCCCCAAATTTCAGATGGAGCTAAGAGTTGGGATAGCCAAGGACATGATGTGCCCCTGCCATGGCCTCAGTCTAGCAAGATATGAGAAGAGGACACACCCTGGAGTCTTGAGAGTGTGGGTGGGGTTTGTAGTTGGGAGTCCTGACTTCCCTGTTTGTCTTCCCACCAACTATCACCCAGGCTTCTTGGTCCAGGGGGTAGGCTCAAGGACTGGCAGGGGGCCTTTGGCTTGGAACATGGAGGTGCTATGGGGATGTGTTGAGTGTATGAGCTCAGTGTATGGGGGGCACATGTGAGTGCCTGTGATATGTGAGCATAGAGAGGAGTAGAGGTAGGTGATGGTGTATATGCATGCATGGCACGTGTGTATGTTTTGTAGAGGGCGAAAACTGTGTATGGTATGTCCGGAGTGATGGGGGCCATGTGGTGGGTAGGGTAACATATCCATTGATATGTGAAATGCCTTGAATTAGGGGGTAATAGGTACTTGCTGGGGGATGTGCGTGTTTAGAGCATGTGAAGGCATTTCAAGTACATGAACATGTACGAGTGTTGTGGGTGTGTATGAGACACAGCTGGAGGCAAATATGTATGTGGGGTGTCTGAGGTAATGGATGGGAGGCAGCTGTATACATGTAGACTTGTCTGCACATGGTATAGGAAGGGCTGACACGTTAGTGTATGTGGTGGGGCTTGGAAAGGGGAAGGCAATGTGTGTGTGTGTGTGTGTGTGTGTGTGTGTGTGTGTGTGTTGGGGGGGATGCAAAGGAACTCGCACGTGCATGGACAGAGTGTGTGTGAAGGGTGAGTGGGCATATAATCCTCCCTACCCCTCGAGAGTTGGGGGGCATGGTTTTCCCACTAAAACTTGAAGAGCCTGAGGCTCACATAGGGGACCCCATCTCTGGCAGCCCACNCTGCTGTTAAGATTAAACCATATAAACTTAGATAAATGAAAATATAAAACAAAGGTGACAAATACACAAAACTCACCACTTTTTTTTTTTTTTAACTACATCTGACTACATCTGTGCTCCTGAGGTGATTCGTGCCTGTTGTATCTGTGGGGTAGAAACACTCTTCCCAGCTCTGCCTTGTATCACATGACCTGAACGGTGACTGGCAGGGTAGAGTGTATCTTCTCCACAGTAGTCAGAAAATGCTACAAATGAAGACTCGGGTTACTTTGTTGATTATCTAGGTGTAAGAAAGTGATGGGGGCAGATGCTACTAGAAGAGCAGATAAACTTCAGAGTGTGTCCCATCTGTGGCTGCTATATTGCATTCACTTATACTCAGTGTAGCCGTTCAACACAAAACATTGAAGAAATGGTCTTCCAGCCTTCAAAAACTACTAACCAATTCAGCAAATAAGCCACTGAGATCACTGATGAATGAAGTTCGGACATATTTTCCTTGTTTCTCTTTCATCTTATGGAAATATCAACAACCATTCAAGTTGGGACTACACTCATTTGTCATTGCAACCATAGGTTGGCTCGAGATAAACGGGAAGGCAAAAATCAGTAAACACATTGATTCCTGGGACAATCAACTGGCTATATGAAATTTTAATATTTTAATGTTTATTTTTGAGAGAGAGAGCTTGAGCAGGAGACAGGCAGAGAGAAGGCGGGACAGAGAATCTGAAGTGGGCTCTGAGCTTTCAGCACAAAGCCCAATGAAGGGCTCCAATCCACGAACCGAGAGATCATGACCTGAGCCAATGTTGGACACTCAACTGACACCACCCAGGCACCCTAGAATTTTTATTTGTAAATTTTGTGCTCTACATTTTTTTAGATCAGTAAAATTTATTTTTTTAAGTTTTTTTAGTAATCTCTATACCCAGTGTAGGGCTTGAACTCACCACCTTGAGAGTCACATGCTTTTCTGACTGAGCCAGCCAGACACCCCTAGATCAATAAAATGTATAATAAACTTACATATGTATGCATGCAAACATTTTTTGGAAAGCTGGGTGTTATACATTACTGTTTAAAGCTCTCAGTAGGCCCTAGTTACCCAGCAGCCCCCAACAGGTCTCCTTTGTCCTACAGGAGGTGAAGGAGGGCTGGTGCAACATGCAAAGGCATTGGAGTAGCTTCCAGAAAGGCTGTGGCTTGTCACCAGGTCAGCTGTGACTTCGTCCTGCTCCTGGGCCAGGTGCTCACCTACAGCACATTCACTCTGCACTGGCTTCCTAAGCCCCTTCCCCATGCCTGGTGCTGGGGATTCACACTAGGGGGAGAAGTGCTCACTGCCCGCCTGGAGCCCATGGCCTGGAGGAGGTGACACGCAGTCACAGCCAGTCATTCCCTGGAGAGTGTAGGGCCAGCAGGATATACCTCGCCCAGCTGGAGAGGGAGGGAGGCTGGGACAGGGGAGTTGGCTTGATAGGGGTGTGCCACTTGGAGCAGCCGTCCTCAGCGTTGAGTGCACAGCACCCACGGGCTCTCTGCTAAAAATGCAGAGACTCTTTCAGCAGGTCTGAGCAGGGCGGTGCCCAGGAGTCTGCAGTATGCTAGGGGATGGTGAAGGAGGTGGCCCTTGGGCCACACTTGGAGAAACACTGTTCCAGCAAATTGAGAAGGATGAAGTTGCTTTGGGAGGTCAGGGCGACTGGAGCAAAGCAGAGGCTGGCCAGCCTGGTGGGAGGGCAGAGAGGCGCAGGCGACAGAGGTGGGCAGCTCACACGGCCTCTCGGGCCTCGTGAAGGGGGTTGGGGCCTATCCTGTGGAATGAGGGGCCACTGAAGGATCCGTGTCAGCAAACAGGTGATAGGCTCAGGTTGATTTTGGGAAGTGTATGCTTTTAGAGAGGGAAGAACCGGAGGCAGGGAGCCTGGAAGAGGCTGGAGACACAGGAGGCCTAAACCCAGGCAGAAGCATAAGGACAGGGGGAGGGGACCAAGAGAGGGCATCATAGGTCCAATTAACTGGGCTAGAAGGAAGAGGAAGTAGGGCAACCTGGGCTTCTAGGCCGGTGATTGAGTTGATGGTGGAGCCCATAATGTTGCTGGAAACAAAAGAAGAGCAGATCTGGGATGAGAGACATTCTGGTTTGCATCTGGAGACTTACTTCGTGGCTCAGGAGGAGCCCAGAGGCATGAGGAACTCAGAGGAGCCACCAGGAAGTAGATTTGGGAGCCCCTGCAGATAGGTGGTGGGGCTGTGGGAGTAGAGAGGTCACCTGGGAGAACACAGAATGAGAAGTGTCTCAAAGAGCCATCCAGATTTGGTCCCGAAAGGCTGGGAACTCAGGCGCTTGTCTTGGTCTCATTTCCAGAAGCAGGCAGTTACCAGTCCTCCATGCAGGAGAGCCAGAGAGTGGGCTGGAGAGGGTCGGAGGAGGTTAGAACCGGGGGCGAGCAGCTGGCTGCCTTCTGTGAAAAGCTGGAAGCCACGGTGGTTAGGAGTCATGGGGCCCCGTTGCTAGTTACAGTCCTGGCTCTGCTACCAACTTGCTGTGTGACCTTTGGCAAATCACTACTCACTCTGGGCCTTAACTTCTTCATCTGCAAAAGAGAAGGTTGGACCAGACTGATGACTTTCAAATGACATTTGGAGCCCCAGGGTCACACGGAAGTGTCCCTAGAGAAGTGCTGGGAGAAAGGGGAGCTCTCAGTGGGGCACTCCCACCCCTACTCCGCCCCCGACTTCATCCAGAGCCACTTGCTTTCACATTTTCTATGTTGGCTGCTGGCTGAAAACCACTGGGTCAGAGGATCCCAAGTCTGTGAAGCCTTGTCAACATAGACACTGATGAAGAATAAATAAAACACAGTGAGAAAACCAAAGATCCTCCCATAGACACTGTGTGGGCCTCAGCGCCCATTTGGCATGTAGCAGAGTCATGGTCATGCCCAGTCACATAGGATTCAGCCCTGCCTGCTTGTGGATGATTTCAGCAGTCAGTGCAGCTCAGTTTGCTTCCTCCTCCTGGCTGGCAAGTGACCAGTCTCAGCCGTCAGTGCGTCCTTGGTGGGATCTGTGTGACACAAGCCCTTCTCCACTGCCCCCAGGGCAAATGCAGTGAGATTGGCTGTGAAGTAGCCTGTCACACTCCTTGTCCCTTGATGTGCTCTGTCTTTTTGGTCTCTACAGAGACAGAGCAAAGATTCTCAGAACAGGATGCAAAAGACTTAGGCTCTTCCCAAAGCTTGGCCTCAGCAATGATGCCCACTGGGTGCTGGAGACCTCGGCGAGGAGTGCCCTGGCTTCCCTCCAGCCCCAGAAGGCTTCCCCCAAACATCCTTGACAGCCAGACACTATCAGAAAACTGTAGGCAAGGCTGGGTCCAGATCAGTGTGTGGAGGCCAATGAGAGGAGAGGCCCCCAAATGCGAGCAGCATGCCTTCCAGTGCCTCCATGGGGGAAACAGGCCCTTTAGGCCTGTGCGACTTCACAGCCCCAAGAAGCCCAGGCATGGCTCCCTCCCACGGGGCAGGGCCTCAGCTCTGGAGGGGCAGCTGCCCCGTGCCTTGGCTCTGGCCTCCTTCAGTGGGGGTGCAGGATGAGGGCAGTCACCTTGGAAGGGCCAGAGATCCCGTGCCCCTTCAGCCCAAGCTCATGTCCCAGCATATATGACCCTCCTATTGTTGGGAAGGTGGTTCTGCCCCTGACCCTACTCCCCAAGGAATCAAGGCCCTCAAACTAGAGCACATGGAGTTCCAGGCTCAAACTGTGCCCTTGGGAGCCCCGGGCTCTGGGGTCTCTCGCTACCTTAGGCACAGTGTGGCAGAAGAGCTCAGTGTGGAGGAAGAGCCTCCCTGGGCTCTCCTCAGTATCCTAGATGGGCTCCGAAAGTTTCTCCAAGGCCTCTGAGAGGAGCCCCCTCCAGCCCCACCCTGAGGCCCCTCCCTGTTCTTCCCCATGTTCTCAGGGCTCCCCAGACCACAGAGTCCACTTCAACCCATTCTTACTTGGCAGGGTGGTTGCATGGGGGCAGGGGTGACGACTCTCGGTGTTTCCTGACAACAGGCTGGGGGACTCAAGCACCAATGTGAAGCTGAAGAGTGTCGTGGAGACAGGGGGCGGTGAGACCGAGTCTGCCCAGGCCACGCCCGTGGCTGGGGTGTGGCCCTGGGCCTGGGGAGGGTCGCTGTTTGAGCGGAGGACGCAGCTTTATAAAATGACTCCGTAAGTATGGCCTGGGCAGGTGGGGCCACAGGCCCCCACTGCCCCACCTGGGACGTGGGCATGGACCAGGCATGCCTGCCGCAGGCGACCCTGCAGCAGGGAGTGGGGGACCCTGAGAGCTGGGAGGCTCCTGGTGTCAGGGAAACACAAGTGCTTGGGCCAAGGCAGAGGCTGGCTCTGGGCCTCTGGGGAATAAGGGAGGCCAGGTGCTCTCGGGGGCCTGTGCAGTACTGTCCCTAATGTTCGAGGCCACCAGGCTGTGGTCTTCCCTTGAGTGTTGTGTGTGTATGTGTGCACGCACGTGCGCACACGGATGTCCACACACATGAGAGGCTGTGGTCTCTGCCATGATTACTGACTCCATTGGCCCAAATTAAGAACCCTCTGGACTCAGGAGTCCAGGAAGGCAGGCCCATGACTTCTCTCTTAGACATCAAAGTCTCTAGAAAAGTGATTTGTCTCATGTGAACCTATGGGAGGGTTTGAAAAATCCATATTGCCAGGCCCTCCCGCCAGAGTAACTATGATGGGGCCCAGGAATCTCTATTTTTAAAGCCCCACTGGGTGATGTTGATAGATCGCTGTAGCTGAGTGAGGAATCCATTGCTCTGGAGGGACGCCTACCCTGAGCCAGTCTTATTGTGGGCGTGTGCTGTCTCAGGCCTCTGCCTGCAGTACCGTTAGACACTCGTGCTTTGACCCTTGCAGATGCTCTGACCAATCAGAATCTCACGTAAAGGAAGACCCAACATGCTCTGCAGTAACCTCTTCCTGGGGCACAAGAGGAGAAAGCATGGTGAACGGGGTGGCCCTTGAGGGAAAAGAGACCCAGGAAGGGCTGGACTCAGGAGGAAGGACCTTTGCATCCCAGTGTCTGGGGCTTCATACACGGGCCAGTGGCTCAGAGCCCAGGGCAGCCATGGGGCAACCCCTGCATAGCCCCCATCCAGTCCCGTGGATGAGCCTGGCTCATTCAGGACAGACCCAAGGAAGAATAGGACTCAAAGAGTGGACTTCTGGAAGGTAGACATGCACAAGGATAGTTGTGAATTTTTGTTGGTAGAGTTGTTTTATTTTTTAAAATAATTTTTTAATGTTTATATATTTTTATGAGAGAGAGGGTAAGCACAAGGCGGGGGTGGGGGGTGCAGAAAGAGAATGAGACACAGAGTCTGAAGCAGTTTCCAGGCTCTGAGCTGTCAGCACAGAGCTGGATGTGGGGCTCGAACCCACGAACCATGAGATCATGACCTGAGCCGAAGTTGGACGCCACCCAGGAGCTCTGGTGGAGTTGCTTTTTAACATTTTTAATGCATTAAAAAAAAAAAAGAATCCACTGAATTAAAAGTGATCCTTAAGGCCCTCATCATTAACACAATGGTTACTGACTTCACTGAATAGACATGAAGTAGCTGCCAGGACATTTACACGGTGAAGCCAGAGTCTGAGTTGGTCTGAGCCAGTTTCCTTCCTGTCCGGCCTGCCCAGGGGCATGTATTCATGTGCCCACACCACACGCTTCCTGGCTCCCTGGCTGTGGAGCATCTGAGGTGCTCACTCGACCCAGTTTGCTGCGTCAATCCCCAAGTGCTGAACCTCTGGGCTCTTTCCAATTCCTTGCTATTATAAATATCACTGCTATGAATATCTCTGTACAAATTACTTTCTTAGTATTTTACTGGGAAGTGTTCCCCAAGTGGAATTACTAAGTCAAAGGGCACAAGCAATTTTATAGCTCTTGTCACATATTACTAGATGGTTCTCCAGAAATACTGAGCCTGTTTACCATGACACCGATTGTGTATGGCTGTCCCTACCGCCCTCCAATATCGAGGTTCATTGTTTTTACTTGTTGGGAGCTGTAGTATTTTGGTTTGGCTTTTCCCCATTGCCGTATTTGTCAGGAGTGGCTCTTTAACCTTGATTTCGGTGTGGCATTCCCTGGAGGACCCCGAGAACCTGATGGGCAGCATTTGCTCTACAGGAATCATGGTGGGGTCATTTTTGAGTCAAAGAGCTGGCCCAGGGCCTGGAAACAGGAAGTTTGGGTTTTCTAGACTTACTCAGGTCGCAGCTCCCAGCAGGAGGCCAGCATGCACCCCGGGACCACTGTTCCAAACGCTCTGATGCTGGGTATGCTTTGGAAGCAGAAGCACTTGTCCCAGGGAGAAGACTGAAATGAAGGGGAGAGGGAAAGCCCGTGACCCCAAGCTCGTCGTTGGCCTGGCACGCTCTGCTGGGGGGAATACATAGCCACCTGCCCAGCCGTGGCCTTGAGGGTGCACAGGTGGGCCTGGAGATAAACCAGATGTGGGGCTTTATAGTACACTTGCCTGTTGTCTTGATCTTGAAGCTCACTGGGGAAGCTGCACCCAGAGCTTGTCCACTGCCTGTCAGACCAGGATTTTGACCAGAGGCCAGCTGGGTAAGACCAGGAGTGTTTATTGAGGTCTGGGCCCTTCGGTCTTGGCTGAGGTCCAAGCCTGGGGAGTTTGGGAGACGATAGGCATTAGGGAACATTGCCTTGAATCAGCATCCGAAACTGGCCTGAAGATAATGCAGAGGGTCAGTGCAATCATCATGCAATCAGGGACTCAAGCCAGAGGCAGTGAGGTTCAGGGCATCATACCCCTAAAGAAATCTAGGTGCCACAGCTGTCGTAGGCAGGGCCATGGCGCACCCTTTGACCTCAGAACAGGCCAGATGAGGGAGATGGATAATTCCAAGCAGACAGGGCTGGTGGGCAGTGGCAACTAGCCTAGCATGTGAGGCTGAAGTCATGGAGTCAAAGGACTCAGAAAACCTGAGAACAAAGAGACAGATATGGACATTCAAGGGTAGTCTGGGCAGGATGGAGCAGTGGCAATAGGCAGTTTGTACAACCAAGGGGCCTCAGAGTTTCTGTACCAAGGGTCTCTCCGTGTGGAAGCAGGATGCTGGGGAAGAGTAGGACAGGGTCAGTATGTGGTAGGACAGACAAGAGGGACCAGACTCTTAAAGGGGAATTGGCAGAAGCTGGCCAGGGGATCCACATTCCAGCCCAGCAGCTGCATTCGGCCAGGCCTCCTGTCTGCAGAGGGCCAGCCCCAGTCGTGGGCGTCAGGCTGAAGGTAAGGCATGCATGTTGTTGGGTACCAGGGAGATCTCCTGGGCCTACCTAAGTCCTCTAGGCTTTGGGCAGGCAGCAAATCCCCTTTCCCTCTCATTCCTGGCTTGCTGCTCATGTGGCCAGCTTGGTGGGGCTGGGCCAGTGGTAATGGACAGAGGAGACAGAGTAGATACCCCAGCATCCCCAAATGGTAACTAGACAGAGTTGAGAAATGATTTGGTGCAGCAGAAGTATGGACTTTAGATTCAAATAACCTGATCTGATCCTGGTACTACATGTTACTGTGTGACCTCAGTTTAACATCTCCGAGCCTCAGTTTCCTCTTCTGTAAAATGGAGATACTCATTAGAGCATGGTTGAAAAGATTAGAAAAGAATACATGAGGGCGCCTGGGTGGCTCAGTCGGTTGTGTGTCTGACTCCTGATTTTGGCTCAGGTCATGATCCTAGGGTCATGGACTTGAGCCCTGTGTCAGCATGGAGCCTGCTTGGGATTCTCTCTCTCTCTCCTCCTCTCCCCAGCTCATGCTGTCTCTCTCCCTCTCTCTAAAAAAATAAAAAAAAAGAATACATGTAAGTGCTCCGCACACATAGTTATTGCTCAGCAGATGCCAGTTTCCTTCGTTTTGCCTCCTCACATACCTAGAGCAGGTTGAGTGTCTGCATAGGCCCACGTCTGCTTCCTCCCTGGGCCAGGAGGTCCTTAGGTGGGGGAGTGGGGAAGCAGGGGGCATGGTGGAAGGGGCAGCATGCTCTCTGCTAAGCTGGAATAGAACCTCAGCTTCCGGGTTAATTTACCTGGGGCTCACGGTGGGTGTATAACCTGGGAAGCAGCAGGTTGGTGGGTTAAATGCTGGCAGGTTTCTGAGCCTGTTTCCTTATTTGAAAACTGGGTATATTCACACCTCACCTCCGGAGGTTGGGTGAAGTGTAGCCAGCACACTTGGACACTGCTGGTACCACTCAGGCACAAGCAGGGCCCGTACCTCTGTGGCGGCATGGTTTCTGCGGCTGCTGACACCCCTGTGGCCTGCAGAATCCTCCCCTTGTGGGGAGTTTCTTTGACCCCAGGGCCCAGCTTGGAGTCTGACAGACATGGAACGGGGCACATGTGTGGTGGTTAGTGTTCACTCTGCCTGATCATGTCATCCTAGAGTTGGCTGAGGCGAGAGGGCCCAGGGGGAAGCTGCCCTGCAGTCATTGGGACCCATGGGGGCCCTGGGGACACTCCGCAGTTCCTCTCTCTCATGGGGGATTCTGACGGTGGCAGGTGCCAGCTAGTCTGCTAAGGCGCCAGGCTGAGATCTTGTCTGGCACCTGGCCGGACAGCGTTCTCCCTGCAGAAGCTGTTACCAGAAGCAGGCAGCACAGAGGTGAGGGATTCGGGGGACGGCCAGCGCAGGGCAGGAGCCGGCGAGGCTAGGGGTGGCAAGCTACTCCGTGCAGTCCAGAGGGAGCTGGCCCTGGGCTCGGTCCCCGGATGCATCATCTGCCAGTGCCCTGGGGCTGATCCCAGGCCTGGTCCCTCACTATGCAAGGGGTTGGACCCTACTCCTCTCTGGGGGCAGGAGGACCGCACAAAGGTTGCAGACGTGTGGACAGAGTCAGTCCCCGAAGCGGCTACAGCCTCCCCCAGGGCCTCCTTGCTTTAGGCACCAGCGCTGTGGGGCAAGAGGGTTCCGGGTTTCTGAATCCCATTCTGTCACTTGCAAGCTGGAGACCCGAGGCAATCTAGCCTGTCTGACTCTTTGAGTCCCTTTCTGGAAAATGCCATCCTGCGTCAGGCACTGTGCTTGTGCTGGGCAAGCAGCAGGGGGCAGAGCTGGACCTGGTCCCTGGAGCTTGTGGTCTAGAAGCCAGACTGCTTGTTACGCCCGATGATGCAGGCAGTGCTTGGGACTTTGACTGTGGTCACAAAAGCACTCTGAAGGGCTGTAAAGCTGCCTGCACAAGCTCGGTCCCTACTGTATACAGCCTCCTTGCTCTTACTCTGTTGCTGATGTCCATTTTGAACCTGGAACCCCAGCAATCTCTTCCTCATCTGCTCCCCATTCTTCCAGTGTCTGGCTCCAAGAAGACACTGGTCTGTCTTCCTTCCACCAACAAGATTAGTAACACTCACTCTTTACCGAACATTGGGTCTCTAGCACAATGGGATTGTCAGCAAACTGGTTTTTCCCCAGATTCCTTCCTGCTCACCAGCGTCAAGGAGAGCTCCTACAGAGATCCCACAGCCCCGGGGTTTGGACCCCCGCTCTGCTCCTGACTAGCTGTGCCAGAACTCCGGCAAGTTGTATCCCCTTCTGGAACCTGTTTCCTGATCTGTAAAATGGGAACTTTCTCTGTAGGGCTGCCATAGAGATTAAATGAGATCTTGCACATGCAGCTTTTAGCTCAGTGCTTAAGCACATAGTAGGTGTCTAATACATGCTAGCTTCTGTTATCACTCTGTGCCTAATATTTGAAGTGGATGACTGGGACAGTTACTCTCACTTATTCACTCAGCCAACTTTTATCAATCTTCTGCCTTGTTCCAGGTGCTATCCCAGGTACAGGGGATAGAGCGGGGAGCCAAACAGGGAAGATGCCTGCCCTTGGGGAGCTCCAATTCTTCTTGTTTCCACAGTTACAAACTGAAGCCTCTGCTGTCAGCCCTCCCCAGCTCTCAATCTGCACCTTCCCGCAGGACTCTCCGATTTTCCATCTCCTCACCCCTCCTCTCCCTGAGCTCCACTTCCTATAGGTGCTGGAACCTAGTACATCCAAACAGGGACTCAAACCTGCCCCTCCCACCGCATTCCTGGAGAGGGTCCCCTGTACTCCAGCCCCACCTCAGACATGTAGCTGCCCCCTCATCTTCACCTGCATCAGGGCATCACCTCTTACAGAGTGCTTGCTACGGCAGCACAAGGCTGAAGCCTGCCTTTCTTTCTTTCTTTTTTTAAATTTACATCCAAGTTAGCATATAGTGCAATAATGATTTCAGGAATAGAATTTAGTGAGGCATCACCTACTTATAACCCCCAGTGCTCATCCCAACAAGTGCCCTCCTTAATGCCTATCACCCACTTAGCCCATCCCCCCACCCAACACCCCTCCAGCAACCCTCAGTTTGTTCTCTGTATTTAAGAGTCTCTTGTGTTTTGTCCCCCTCTCTGTTTTTATCTTATTTTTATTCCCCTTCTCTTATGTTCATCTGTTTTGTATCTTAAATTCCGTATATGAGTGAAGTCATATGATATTTATATTTCTCTATAAAATCATTTAATCTCTTGACATGCCTAAGAAATAGTTCCCATTATTTGCAGATGAGAAAACTGAGGCCAGAACGGTTAAATAAATAGCCCAAGATCTCACTCGTATAGGACCAGAATAAAAGCCCAGGCAGTCTGGCCTCAGAAACTGTCTCTAGAGGCTGGATCCCTGCTCCAAGGGCTGCTGTGATCTCCCTCATGGGGTTGGACCATGTCACGTTCCCTGGCGTCAGCCACCCCCGGGGTTTCCCACTGTTAAGAGATTCAGGGCCAAGCACTCAGCCTGGCCCCAGATAACCTCCCCTTTACCCTCCCCTCAATTCCTGCTCACGGTTCCAGCCACACCACCCACCTCAACGCCCTCCTGCCTCCCGCATCTCTCCCTTTACCTTTATTAAATTTCATTCTGGGGGCACCTGGGTGGCTCAGTCGGTTGAGCGTTCGACTCCTGGCTTCGGCTCAGGTCATGATCTCACAGGTCATGAGGTGGAGCCCGTTTCAGGCTCCTAATTGAGTATGGACCCTGCTTGGGCATCTCTCTCTCTCTCTCTCTCTCTCTCTCTCTCTCCCCCCCTTCTCTCTCTTCCCCCCTCTTTCTCCCTCTGCCCTTCTCCCCTGCTTGTTCTCTTTCTCCCTAAAATAAAAAAATAAACTTAAGATAAAAAGAATACATTCATAAACACAAACAAAAAAACAAACCAAAACAAAAACTTGAATCCAGCTTCCAATGCCACTTCTGCTGCAAAGTCCTGCCTGATAACCCTCCTCCCCGGCCAGGCTCCACTGCCCTCCCCCCTGTGCCCCCACAGCTCTGGATCCCCGCTGGCCCAGACCTCCAACTTCAGTCCACCTGGGATTATCCTGTGTTGAGTCTGCGTCCACCCATGTCCTCCACTGCCCCGTGGTCTTCACCCGCTGGCCCCAGTCCCGGCCACTGACAGGCTGGGTGCCAAGCGAGCCTCAACACTGAAAGAACAGAGCCCACCTACGGTGTCACTTGGTGATTTGGGGCAGGAAAGTACCAAATGTCTTTCTGTTCTCCCATCTAGTCCTGCTGCAGAAACCAGACATAGGGAATGATTCCCACATTGTCAGATCCCAGAACGGCTGAGCCGGAAGGGCCAGTAGCGGTCATCTGTGGTAATCCTTTATCTTTGCAGTGTTGGACTGCGGCCCAGAAAGGGGGAAAGCCCTAGAAGCTGTGACTAGCGTTCAGACTAGCCAGAGTCCCAGCTGCGGTGCTGAGCTGCTCTATCTTCTCTTTGCTCTTTCTCTACATCAACTACCTGCTGTGGTAACGACAGTTCCTCAAGCTGCAAATCAGCCCCGGCAGTATCGTCCCTGCTTTCCAGATAACTGCGTGCACACTTACCCCTTTGTTATCACAATTGTACATTCTCATTTTCTTATTGAGTGTCTTATTTTAGTAACTGACATTTAAATTAAGTTCTTAAGGAGAATGGGGTATATTTCTGGGTTACTTATTTTCTTCCCTTGAAGCTTCCTGTGTGATTCAAGTCCATTACCACACAGTTTGAGTTGCTATAGCTTTATCATGTATTTTACTATCTAGTGGGACCAGTCCTCTTCTCATTAACCATCATTATCAGAATTTTCTTTGTTTTCTTGCTTACTTTTGTTTTGCTTCCAGAATATTGTTACCTGGGTTATCTAGAGGAATGAAGGNGGCAGTCAGCACAGAGCCCGATGCGGGGCTCGAACCCACGAACTGCGAGATCATGACCTAAGCGAAAGTCGGACGCTTAACCGACTAAGCCACCCAGGCGCCCCTTTAATAATTTTTTTTTAATGTTTATTTATTTTTGAGGTAGGGAGGGGCAGAGAGAGAGGGAGATGGAGGATCCAAAGAGGGTTCCACGCTGAAGCAGAGAGCCAGATGTGGGGCTCGAACTCCCAAACCATGAGATCATGACCTGAGCCAAAGTCAGATACTTAACTGAGCCACCCAGATGCTCCTGAATTGAGTACTCTTTTTTTTTTTTAAAGTTTATGTATTTTGAGAGAGAGGGAGAGAAGGAGAGGGGGAGAAACAGAGAGATCATGGGAGGGGCAGAGAGAAAAGGAGAGAATCCCAAGCAGGCTCTGAGGTGTCAGCACAGAGCCCAATGCAAGGCTCAAACTCACGAACTATGAGATCATGACCTGGGCAGAAGTCAGATGCCTAACTGACTGAGCGACCCAGGCGCCCCTGAATTGAGCATTGTTAGCTCATGGCTCTGAAAATGGAAGAAACCCCTCGATTGGGTGAAACAGGCAGGCAAGCAAGGAAGTAGTGACACCAACTCCCTGACTAGCCCCCTCCCTCACCCTTGTCCCCCCTTCTGCTGTCCTGGGACTGTGGCTGTCCCTGAGCCTAGGACCCCTTGGGCAGCCTCCTGTGTAGTGGGGGAATCCGGGGAGTGGGCTGGCTCACGTGAGCACTGCACACACACTGTTGTGTTGGGGTGGATCCCCACCTCCCCGCCCCTGCCCAGGCTTCCTAATGAGTGTCTCCACCCCTTGATCCTTATGTTTTGGTTCAAGGGTTTGTCTGCCTCTCCTGCTCACTCTCCTAAAGGGTTGTTACCTCAAAAATACCTCTTATTAGCCTGTTTACTTCTAAAAACACTCAGTTGAGGTACAGAGTAGACACCTAATTATATCACTGACCCAACTGCTTTATGAGACAAAACTTAGAAACACTGTTGGGTGACATTAGCAAGTCAAGGGGTGGGAGGGTCCCTTGGCTTTCTTATCATAGAGCCCACATTCACAAACCAGCTTGTTCACCCGCCTTTCTTTAGATCACCATCCACGGGAACCTTAAGAAATCCCTGCACTTTATCAAGTTCCAGAATCCTCTTGGTATTTTGCTTGGAACTGAAATGAAATGTAATTTAGGAAGAATTACTATCTTTAAAATAGTCTTCTTATCACATTACTGAGAATCTCGATTATTTTGTCATTTTCTTCATATGAATCACAAATAACTCTCATCAATATTGTTTTAAAACCTTCACACATACTCTTACCATTGTAAATGAAATATCTTCATTTTCATTCTGTAAAACTTTATTATTTTGTAATAATAAGAGAAATTTTATTGACTTTTCTTTTTTATGTATTTTTTTAAAGTTTATTTATTTTGAGAGAGACAGAGAGTGCAAGCAGGGGAGGCGCAGAGAGAGAGGGAGACGGAGGATCTGTGCTGATAGCAGAGTCCAGCAAGGGCTCGAACTCACAAACCATGCATGAGATCATTACTGGAGCCAAAGTCAAGCTTAACTGACTGAGCCACCCAGGGGCCACTTTGTATCTTTTTATCTGGCAACTTTGTTGAACTTTCTGATTGGAGAGATTTTTCTCCTTGATCCCTTATGTTTTCTCAGGATCCCCATACAGTGTTATCACTTGTAATAACAAAAATTGTGACTCCTCCTTTCTAATACAGTAGACTAATGACTGTTACTCAGTGTTGCCATCAGGAACTTAAAAAAAATACAGGTAGCCGGGCCTATTCCGTCCCCATAACCACAGCCTTGGGCTCAGCAACAGGGCCTGGGTCTGGGAGCAGTGGGCTGAGAGGTAGATTCCAGACCAAGGAGATGGTGCTGCAGCGCTGGAAAGGGCATGAGGGTGGCGTGTCTGGAAGTAAGCCAGTATGGAGAGCAGAAGCATGATTGGCTTGGTAACCCTTTAACATTTTTGGTGGGTGAGCAAGGGAAGGCAGTAAAGGATGTTAGGCGGCAGGTGCAATGGCAGATTTGCTCGGTGAAAAGATCACTCTTGCTGCCATGTGAGAAGAGACTGCAGGGCGGCCAGAGGGAAAGGGGGTGCACAGCATTATGTAACAACAGCTAAGTCACACGTCTCCTCACTATGTGCCAGGCGCTGTTTGTGGTGGCTCGTGTATATTAACCATCAAGTTCCCAGGCACACAGGGAGTTGGTGGCAGAGCCCGGCTTAGAGCCAGCAGACTTGGCTCCAGGGTCCACTCTCAAGCCACAGCTTGTCCCACGCACAGACGAAGTAGTTTGGATGATGGTGGGGGCATTGGAGGTGGTGAGAAGGGGACCAGTCAAAGAGTTACTTAGTATTTAATATCAGCTGGACCCGGTGATGGATTGGATATCCAGAAGGGCGAGATATCAAGTACTCATTCTCCCACATGTTTGTGGCCATTTGGAGTTTCTCTGGGACTTGGATGTGCAGTACCCATTGGGTTGTTCCTCTGCACACATCACCCCTACTCTTTTTCACAGGGAGGGAAGGAAACCAGACTCACTTGCCAGGGTGCATTCTGAACCTCTGTCTGTCTTCTGGGTGTGTGGCTGGGTAAAGGATAGGTATCTGCTCACCATACCCTTTGCTTGGGAGGTAGGAGAGCGAGGTGAGCCTGATCTGAGTGTTCCTTACTCTGCTCTCCAAGGACAACTAGAAATGTGTGTCCTTTTCATATAAATTGTCTGATGGGGCCCTAGATAATGCAGCTCCAGTGATATGAAGGCCCCAGATAGTAATCTTACAAACTGATACATTGAGGCCAAGAAAACTGGGACGGGACTTGCCTGTCGTCACAGGAGGCCAGGGACTGAGCCCTGGAACTCAGGTTTCCCAATGTCCAAGACATTGGCGGCATCTTCAGTGCAAGTGAGGGAGCAGCAAGTGTCTGCCCTGGTGGGGGGCCAGGAGAGGATCCTGCAGTGCGTCAGAGCCAAGGGCAAAGCTAAGGACAGGTCAGTGGAGCCAGAGAAATGGGTACCGATGGCTCACGAAATCCAGATGGGCTGAGGTGTGGGTATGGGAAGCTGGGACACATTACAGAGACCTGGGGGATTTGGGATCAGGTGGCCAGGAGGCTGGGGCAGAGCAGAGGGTGACTGGGTGTGTGACTGGGCACCTCCCAGGGTCCTGCCCACTGGGGAATGGAGACCTCTGAAGTCCATTCGGGGGGCAGGCCCAGCTTGCCTGTCTCCAGGGAGACCCCCCAAAGTCCTGACAAATGTGAGGGCCAGGACAGGGCCGACTGGCTTATGATGACCAGCTCAGAATCCATCCTGCTGACTAGAACCCCTGTCTCCAGGGCCCCTGCTCCTTGCCAACCTCAAAGTGTCAGGGTCAGGGGGGCGCAGGCTCTCTGGCGGCAGGGAGGGTGGTGTCTACAGAGGAGCCATGTGGGAAGGTGGGCTGTGATGGGGACTAGGAGTCAGGGAGAGATGAAGAGAGAGGTCCGAGGCAGCCTGGAGTTGGAGAAAGGCAGAGCCGGATACTGCCCCTCCCAATGCCACCAGCCCTCCAGACCTCCCCTCACTGCCTGGAAGGGGCTACACATGGCCCCCTCCCTGTGCCAGAGCTGGCCAGTGCTGTGGGGTAGGTGGCCCAGGCAAAGGGCCACCTCCGGGACTTCCTGTTCTCATCCCCAGCAGAGCTGGCAAGGGCCCTGAGGCATAGTTCTTTGGCCAGGACTGAGTAAATCCTGGCTGTTCTGAGGACCCACCGGGCTTCCGCCTCCTGTATGGTGGCTCCTCTGGGTCGGGGTCGCTGTGAGCATCAGCGAGACAATACAGTAACACTTAGCCCCGTGCCAGCCCCGGGTGAGGCCTCCGGAAGCGGGAGCTCTAATTACTAATTGTTGGCGCCTCTTCATGGTGCTTCAGACCTTCGGCCCAGCAGTCACAGGTTCACACTCCTCTCAGTTCAGCCTCACACACTCTGTGCAGTAGGCAAGATGTGCATTTAACAGACGAGGAAACTAAAGGCAAGTCTGGGCCCATGGTCCCTAGCTACCCAATGAGTTAGCAGCCCAGAGAGAACAAGAGTTTCGCTCTCCTAAATCTAGCATGTTTTCACTCCTGTGTATTACTTCTATAAAATATAAGACTTTAATCCTTATTTCAGAGTAGAGCAGACCATAACCACCCTTCATGTGCTAAAAGCCCTGCAGTGAAATCAAAGCATCAGAGAAATTTAGTAATGAAAGGTTGCCTTCAAAATGGTTCCACCCACTTGATTTTCATGAGGAACAGAGAGGCTACATACTCACTCAAGGTCACACAGCACAGAGCGAGCACTGGAACCTGAGGTGTTCTTTCCTCTATAGTCGCTACTATTATAGGTCTTGGAACTTTTATCTCACTTCAGAGATGGGAAAACTGAGCCACAAAGGTAAAACTATGGACTCCAGTCCACTGCACTGCCTTTCCAGACACTGCTGCTTCAGTAACCTGGTGGCTCTAATCTGATACTTGTGAACCATCTGCAGCACAAGGGAAGGCCATGGAGCGAAATGTTGGTGTACTGGGAGTAACACACTTTGCAAATTGTTTAAATTGCATTTCAGGGTCTGATTCCTTTTGCTAGAGAGATTGGTTTATGAATTCAGGGTAGGGTTTAAAATGCATTTCACATTTTAAATAACCATGGTTTTCTTAGGTGAAGAAGAATAACAGGTCAAAAGCGCACACTCACTGGCTTTTCTGAAAGGTTACAAAATAAAATGCTCTTTGCTGGAGGATATGAAGGCACTGGCTCTCTGTTTGACAAAGGAGAGGGCTCTGCTAGATAAATCCTGCATTATGAACAACTGAGAGCTCTGTCCCTCTCTTCCTGATCAGCTTAATTCCTTGTTGCTTATCTGCAAATCCAATAATGCCAGTAAAACAAACCCCTCGGGCAGGCTGAGCTCAGTGGCCTGGGCGCTCCTCCTCAGAAGCCTTTTTTGTGTTTATAACTTCAGTTCCTGCTCCCTGGAGAGTGGGGCTTAGAAGCCCCTTCAGGAAGTGGGCAGGAGGACTTGTCTGGGAGCCTTGGCTTCCCCAGGAGGGGCCTCCCTGCCCCCAGCCCCAGCCTGGTGCCCTCTGAACAGGAAACTCAGCAGATTCTCAGAGTGGAGCCCGGGAACTGGGCACCGAGCAGGTATTAAGATCCAGCATCCTTCCCGCACACCCCCTGTGCCTCTCCAAGATAAATAACCTGTTGCCGATTGCAGACATCTCTTGTGCCCGCATGCTTAGAGTGCGGCCACCTGGGTGTCATCTTGCTGATGTATCATACTTTACTAGGTGACTAAGGGTATTTCCACTGCACACCTTTTAAAATATTTTTCATTTGTTTACGAAAGCCACGGTGCATCAATAGTATTTATTTACTGTTCATTTCCCCCAACTGGGGGCGGGGGTGTTTTCTGTGCCCTTAGGGGTTACGAGGCACTCATGGGAGCTGAAAACTGGACCTGAGAGGAAGTCCAGCACCTGGAAGGAGGAGCCACCTGTAAAGAGGGTGTGGTCCTAGGGTGACCTAGCTGGTGGCACTAGACTGTGTCTCTCTTTTCATGAGACCATTCATGTATGTGCCAGCACGTGGAGCTTCTTTATAGGACATTATTTCCTGTAATATCGTATCCCATCTCATAAATCTGTTCCTCTGTCGTTACAAACTTCCCATGAGGGGCGCTTAATGATCCATCCTGTGAACAGAGAGTTCTTTACTTAACAGAGTCCCAACTGATAGATATTTTGTACCCCAAACTCCTGCCAATTTCTCCTGTTAGAAATACAGCTGTCACGACTATCTGTATGTAAATGTAGCAGAGTTCTTGCACAGAGAGTCATGACACTGAGGCTTTTCTTTCCAGAAAGCAACTTTATTTGTGCAGGCACGGCTCAGTTGAGTTCGCACCCGAAGAACTCAGCGTCCCAATGCCACATGGCATAGTTTTCTAAATACATTTTCTACTTTTCTGTCTCCCATATATGGTAACACACAAACATGCAGTCCGATTTAGTGGTCTCATGGTACAAGGTCATGAGGGATGTTGGCACATACGCATTAGCCAGGTTGCCATGAGATTTTCTTTTTCTTTCCTTAGAGAGGGGACCCTACCACATAAACTTTTGATTCCTGCATATTTCCCCTGGCTAGATTTCTAGAATGGGAATTAATGAGTCAAAGGGCTAAGGCTCTCATCATTTGGTTTTCTCTAGAGGATTGCAGTTAAGTCTATGGCTCTAGAAGTCTCTGGTGCCTGAGCTTGAGTTTGAACTCTCCCACTTATTATCTGTGTGACTTTGAGCAGGTTATGCAACCTCCTGTTTCTTCACCTGTGAAATGGGGATAATAATAGTACCTACCTCATAGTGTTGTTAGGATTTGATGAGAGGAGCCATGTGTGTGAATAGGCATGACTCATGAGGTGTCATCATAAAGCAAACTTTATTTTTGTCTCCCACGGTCTCTTTAATTTTATTCTATGGGGCTGCTTCCCCCCCCCCCCCAGAAACCTAGATGAAACTGAGGGTAAGTCCCATGACTTCTCTGGCCATTTTCAGGGAACCAGAAGTTGTCCTGTGAGTAATTAGTGTGTCCTGTCTATTGTAAGAAGCAAATCTTAAAATTGCAGAGTTAGCCGTCATGGTCTGCTGAAAGCCAGAGGCCTGTGGGAGAGGGTCCTGCTTGCAGTTCAGACTCTTTCCAGGGTCCAAGGTGAAGGGAGGGAGGGGAAGAGAGGAGAGGGGCAGGAAAATTCTTTCTCTTCTCTCTCATGTGAGTGATTTTTGCGGTTCTTGGAGACCACTGCATCACTTAGGGTGTTTCGAAGCACAGCTCCCTCGATGTGGGTGATGCTTGCTCCCCATACTCCTTAGGACACCCTGGTTCCTTTCTCAGGCCCTGGGAAGCCTGGGCCTGTCCCGTCTGCCCACTGTCACCTCCTCCCACAAGGGGGCCCTCTTGGCTGGGATCTAAGACAACCACATCTGGCCCTCATGCTGGGACCCACAGGGGTTACTGGAAATGCTCATGTATCCTTTGTCCACAAACTTGACCCTGAGGCAGCAGAGCCTTCTTGGCCATCAGGGCAGCCACCCTCATGCCCCAACACCTGCTCTCTGGATTTGCAGGCATGAATCAGTTGCCTGTGTCCCATGGCCTCAGCACCATTATGGCCTCATATGAAGCCATCCAGGGGGGTCTCAGAGCCCTACTCCCTGGACTTGAGGCAAAGGCCATGTACCCTTGTCTGCTCCCACTGAGAGTCCACTGGACCCTGAGGCTCCTTCTAAAATTCCTCTTAAACCTCTAACAACATGTTTTCCAGCCTCGCATATTTTTTATGTATTAGAGGTAGGTGTTGGCTAATGGCACAGACCCAGGTTTTCACTGCCTCTCTTCCAAGTCCCGTTTGGGGCTATCGCATGTCACTTTGGAATGTGGTATCTGTTAATTTGGAGCCTCCACTGGAGAGTTGCATTTCATCATTACCTACTGCCCTTATTTGCTTTTTATGGAACATGTGGAGAAGTGCCAGGCACAGAGCATGTACTCAACGAGCAATGGCCACGTGTGATTCCATCTACTAGGCTCCCTGCTTACATTCACTTCATCACTATTACTGTTGACTTTATCCCTATTACCTTGTTTTACGCTTTATAATTTTTATGTTTTCTGTAGACTGGTCTTGTGGTAATTTTAATTTGCTATTATCTTCTGAAGTTATTTGGAAAATACACATATTGCTTTTATTTTTTTTAATTTACTTATTATGAGAGGTGGGGGGAATGCATGTGAATGGAGTAGGGGCAGAGAGAGAGGGAAAGAGAGAGAGAATCCCAAGCAACACCACGCTGTCAGCACTAGTCCAATGCAGGGCTCAAATTCACAAACCGTGAAATCATGACCTGAGTTGAAATCAAGAGTCAGATGGCTAACTGATTGAGCCACCCAGGCACCCCTACACATATTGCTTTTAATTTTTCTAGTGCTTACCTTACATTTTCCCAAATATGTCAGTAAGCCTGTTTGCCTCACTTTAATCATGTAGAAATAGGGCAGTGGGCACTATCTGGCTGCCCACATTCATGCTATCATTTTGCCAAAAACCCTCAGTGGTGCCCTGCTGGCTCCAGAATAAAATCCAAACTCCTCAGCCTGGTGTTCAAGGTGCCAGGGGATCTAGCCCTACCATAACTTTCTAGGCCCTTCTCCTGCCATACAGGACAACTCACCTACATGCCACCACATGGGTTTGCATTTTGGTTTTCAAGTGCATTGGTCACATATTCTCATATCCCAATGCCTTTGCTCATGTCATCTGCTCTGTCTGGAATGCCCTTCCGTCAAAGAGATCAGCACGGCACCGGGCCAGTTGTAAAATCTCAGTAACTGGTAAGCTTCCCCCTTCCTTTCTTTTTAGTCTCTCAGAATCTTTCAAGGCCCGATTCAAATGTCATCTTTTTCACTCTCAGGACAGATCTGTCCTAACCCGACTTCCGTCCCTCTGGTATCACTGGCTGCCCCTCCTTTGGGCTCCCAGTACTTTGTACATCTGTACTGTAACCCCAACACCTTGGTGCTTTCCGTCTCTCCTGCCAGATGTAGTGCTCCCTGAGAGGAGCACTGCTCAAGCCCTGTGTGGACCTGTGAGCCCGGTCGGGTGCAGTCGATCCTTGATTGATTCGAATTGCCTTCCTCACCCTTCAAGGATGCAACACCCAGCTAGTAGGCAGGGCACCTTGTGATTTAGTGCCCAATCTGAATAGATATTCACTTATTATTCATATCCTTTTGCTTCCGTAATTGATTAGAGGTGAGCCACACTCAGTGTAACTGTTAGAAAAGTTAAGACTTCACGTGGAAGTAGCAGAGTGCCAGAAGGTGCCAACCTTCCTCTTTGGCTAAACTAGTCTCGCCGTGAGGAGCTTGCACTGGGGTCCTCTGGCTGGGGTGGCAGAGGTAAGGGTCTCCTCGGGGCTAAAGTCTTTCACTCCCCTCACAAACCATGGCCATGTCTGAGAATGTCTAAAAGGCAACAAGGAGAATTTAAGTTCCCAGAAAATATCTCGCTCTTGCAGGATTTGGACAGGTGGTGAGGAGGGCGTCGGGTTTGCTATGTGGCAGCGTTTCGGTAGAGATCACCTTGTTCCGTGGGCTACATTTGAAAAGCTTAGGCCCTTTCTCAAGGGTCACTGTCTAGCACAGTTGTATTTTAACCATGGCCTAGTACAGTATTCCTCATGTGGCTTTCTGGAGTGGCTTTTCGATGGAAGCCAAGGGCATACACATAAAATGTCAACCAGGGAAGCTGTTTGAGCAGAAAAACCCATTGCCAATTCTGAGTTGAGCGTGAACTCTCACGCCCCTTTGAACTCCTAGAAGCACACCCTTAGATCCTCCCCATGCACACATATCACACACCATCTAACAAATGTTCTTGTGCAGACCCATTCAGATGCAGGGACACCTTACACACACACTCTCTCTCCTCTCTCATGCACACTCACACGTACATGGCACACAGTCCCATTGGCTCCCACACATCCCATGGGCACACACACAGCCTCTATAGGACATGGGGAGCTGTCTTATTTCTGCACCTCACTCTGCGTCTAGATTTTACTCCCTTAGGACAGAATCTACAGTATCTATTTAATAGATTCAATTACTTCAGGCCCCTGAGACCTTCCAACTTGATTCTGATTGCTTTAAGGTGTCAGATAATTTGGGAATGAATGGGGGAGAGCAGCCTCAAATTCTTGAGGGGAAAATCTTCTAGGCTCTAAGTCTAGTCTAGACTTAAGTGGTAGCTGCTGACAGCAGTTTGGGGAACCTGGTCTGGATGGTGGGACCAACCTCTTGGTGCTAGGCAGGGCTCGTCCTCTGGTCTTGTAGGACAGAGGCCCTCAGGGTAGTGCTTTGTGGCCTCCAAGGCAAGGACCAGTCCCTTCCTGCTGATCTTCCTGGGAACCTGATTGGTGGAACTGAGGCCTATGCCAAATGTCTCAACAGGCAAGGAAACAGGCCAGCTTTCTGCCCCCTGGCACTTCCCCTGGGGTGACTTCTTTTGTCTGCTCTATGTCCCCTGTGACAGTGATAGCTCTCAGAGGTTGGTAAATAATCAGAGGTCACAGCCTTCAGAGAGTGTCGATGTTGTGCCAGACGGAGATGGATCTAACCTGTCCAACACTCCAGAAACCTGAAGAAAGAGGCTGGGTGTGCGTGCATGTGCACTGCATGAACTGTGAAGGGAGGCAGGAGGCGAAGGGCCGGGGCTGTGGACCCAGCCCGCTGTGTGTGTGAATCCTAGCTTCGCCGTTGAACAGCTCTATGGCTTTCGGTAAGATCTTTGCCTGTGTGTGTCCCAGTTTCTTCTGCTATAAAATGGGTATGATAACAGCATCTCCCTCCTGGGGTGGTTGTGAGGATGAAATCAGTTGCAGTGTAGAGATAGCACTTGGTGCTCAGCAAATGCTCCAGACATTTGGTTATTGTTTTTATAGTTAACGGGCAAGGCCAGGCCAGGCGGAAAGCTTGGAATGGAGTCCTAGCTGCTGAGCTAGGGCAGTAGGATGGGGGCCCTCCCTCAGCCCAGCTAGTTCTCCACCACCCCCCCCCCC
>NW_027530670.1:2073494-2109050 GCF_008692635.1 Crocuta crocuta | reverse complement strand
ACAAAGTCGTGCAGTCGTGATGGTCTGTTCAGCACCAGAGAATCCTCACACGGACCCTCTTCTGGCATGGTTACGGGGTGTGTGCGCTGCTGAATCCGGGGCGCACATGAGGACACCCACTTGTGGTGGGGAGATGGTGCCCCTCAGCAGACCGCTGCCAGAACACCTGTCCTCTCCTCCCTGCTGCTGTCAGCCGGCTGTGGATCCACTACCCTTCACCTCATCATGCCATGGCTTGCTTTACAGTTGGTGTGAGTCACAGCCAAGACCTCCTCAGAGCTCAGAGACTCTAAGATGACCTTCGTTAAGAAGTTTTTTTGCCTCCTTTTAAGTGTGACCCCCTAGAAAGAGCTTTGGAGGACAGAGACCCTGGTTTCTATTTCAGTTCCATCGCTTTGTAGATTTCTGTCCTTGGGCATCTTACCATTATTGAGGCTTTATTCTCCAGAAATAGGAATAAAATATTCGCCTCTCAAAGCTGTTATGGAGCTTAAATAATATAAATTCATAAGGGCTGGGAATGCAATTGACGGTATACGTTCTCCTTGATTGCTATAGCTTAGAAGGGAAAGACTCCACTGCTGCTGGGAAGCAGCTCCTGCACAGAAAAACCAGAGGTTCCTCGGGGGCCTGTGAGAACGGGGGTGGGGAGGATGGGGAAGTGGAAGGGGCAGGTAGAGGAAGGCCAGCCTCCAGACTTCGGAACTGCAGGTTCCCTGGGACCTCTTAGGTTCTAGACCTCAATCCCTTCCGGCACCTAAGGATCCCAACCTTTCCCCTTCCCTCTCCCTATCCCCGATCAGAGCAGCGGTTCCCATTCCTTAGTGGAGACAGGTATGCTAGGCAGTAGGAGTTAGAATTATCCCCGCCTCACAGAGGAAGAAACTGAGGCTCGGAGGTCTGGAGACCCGCCCAATGGCATTAGTCGTAGCCTCGGGTGGGCGCGGGCGCGGGCGCGGTCACGTGTGTGGAGCCGGAGTCCCCGCGGTTCCCANCCGCGGGCCCCGGCGTCCTGAGCCGCAGCCGCCGCCCCGCCCCCGGGAGACATGACTTCCAAGCCGCATTCCGACTGGATTCCCTACAGGTACGCGGGAGCCGGTTCCACCCCCACTTCAGCTCCGGGACACGGGCCCAGCCCACTACCCTCCATCGCCGAGGGCGAGGCCGCCCACCACCCCGAACCGGGGCGCAGGGTTCCTATATCCATCCCATCCAACACTGCGGGCGCGGGCTGGAGGCGCTGGGCCTTCCTACCCCAACTTTGGGCCCCGGGCACACTGAACCCACCTGCCCTGCTTCATCTCCCATCCGCCGGGGTTGCTGAAGGGGCCAGTGCCCTGGACCTGTGTGGGCCCTTGTTGGGTCGGGCCAGTGCCATGTGGCCGCCTGGGGAAGGAGCGCACTGCTCTGAGCCCCCTCCTAGGCCCAAGCACACCGGGTCACATGCCAGTGTAGCCGTGGACAGACACCCTGTACAGCTGCAGGCACGCACCTCCCCGTGGGTGCATCCGGCCAAAGATGCTCCTGCTGGTCGGTTCACACACTCAAGGCATGAATTCCTGGAGAGTTATTCTGAACCAAGACCACAGGCTGCTCATATACACATGCATCCTGTACATTTCCCTACACACTGACTTGGGCTCACATGGCTGTACTACTACCTGTGCACACACACATCCAGTAGTTGGACAACACCTGCCACCCACTCAGATACTACTCTGTATCAGACTGAGAAATCCACTTACTACAGGTCTACACCTGGACGCACAGCAACTCACAATACAGAACTGCCTTTACATGCATAAGAACACTCATGAAAGCACAGCCACCCTGTATTCCCAGACTGTGGTCTGTCCTAAGGACAGTTGGGCTTCGCCACTGGCGTGGAGGTCGGGTGGGGGAGGGGTGTTGGGGTTTCACACAGGTGCAGGCCTTTCCCCCATGCACTCCGTTCTCTCCATTACCACTGGAATAGAGCTCATCGTCAAGGGAGCGCCAGATCCTTGGCCACCTATTGGCTCCTGGTTGCCATGGGCTACGGGGCTGTCTCTAGGCCTCCCAGAGAGGCATGTGTGTAAAATGGGTGCTGGACTGCTAGCGTCCAATATGTTAGCGCCTGCTTAGGTGCACAGGTTGTAGGAACAGACCCTCAGGACCTGCCTTGTAACACAGAAGCTCTCAGGGAGGGACTTGATTCTGGTCACTGATAGGAAGTACTTCTGACGGAGCTCTTCTATGAGTCTGTCCAGACAGCATCCAAAATGGAAACCAGCTGAAACCGCCCGAAGCTTGTTAAAAGCAGATCCTTCTGCAAACAGCACCTGTCAACTGGCTTGGGGATTCAGGGTTTCTTTTAAGGATTGTCTCTAATCTCAGCTCCCTTGGGGGCTTTAGGGTTTCCCAAGTTAGAATTTGTGGGTGCTCCTCCCGCCAACATACACACATGCACACATCCACGAGTCACTCCCTGGGTTTCCTGAAGACATAATGCAGCCACACCTCAGAGTCTCCCATATATCAGCGAGAGATTTCTATCAGGAGACTGGGGGGTTGCTGACTCAGAAGAACTGCTACTCTACACTGGGCATCCAGGCTAGTGGCACAGGTCGTTGCTGGAGCATCCTGGCTTTCTTGACACACCTGTACTGAGGGACTTCAAGAAGACAGTGCGGCCCCAAGGAGTATCATTAACCTTTTCTCACCACCCAGCAGAGGTGCCTGGGGTTGTGCCTGTGGGCTGAGTGGCCTCTAGTGCTGTGGAAGGACGAGTTTGGGGGAGGTGGCAGGTGGTGGCCACAGACTAACTTGGGAGGGAGGGGACAATATTGTGGCTGTAGATATGATAGTGTGTTTAGGGTCTGGCCGGCTGGGGGCCAGGCCAGATCATGGTTCAAGGAAGCCTCTCCCAGGAGCCAAAGACCAAAGCAATGCGTCGAGTGAGTACACAGGTGTTAGAGAAAGTCTGCCTTAAATAGGGGAGGCTTAATCCTGCCTCTGGGAAAGGGGACCCTGGAGAGGTGGGGTTGTCTCTGCGAAGTGGCATTGTCCTCCAATGCCCAGGGCACTGGCATCCTTCGAGGAGGGAGTTGGCACTTGCTGCAGCCTAGGTCCAGCCGCCCCATTGCCCCATCACCTCCTTGGGCCCGCACATTGCACCTGGAGCACACAGTCCTATCGCCCTGGCAGCCTGTCCCTGAGGAGTGGCTTGGCAGCACGCCCTTCCCGCTTGCTGTCCCATTGCTCTGTGGTGGAGAGGGTGTGTCTCAGGCTGGGAGCAGGCTATAGTCAGAAGTTGCCCGGATCCCTCGTGCCTTGCTGAGAGGCCCGTGCATGCACTGAGCCTATGAGAGCACCGTACTTTAGGTGTCGACTTCCAGAATGGGGAGACCTGGGCTGAGAGGAGGAGACGAAAATTGCCTCCTTGCATTAACTGGGCTGCTGATTGCAGTTAAAGCCACATGCCTGTGTGATCACAGAAAACTGGGGCAGAAGACTGGCAAGGCAGTTTCCTTGCAGGCCAGGGGGGTGGGCACGTGTGCACACGCTCTGGTATGAGGTTTCCCCCGGTGTCACAGCATGTCAGAACTGGAATGTGTCATTTGGTTTGGGGGAGAGAAGCGGTCAATTTCTTGTTAGCTCTCCTGGTGGGGGTTTCATTCCCTCTGTGACGATTGCACCTGCGTTCCCTAGGCCTGGCTCATTTTCTTCGAAGCGACGCCAGTTGGTGATAATCTTCTTAAGGGTAATTGTGGCTCAGTTGATAATGATTACGGACTAATCTCCCATTCTGACCCAGAAGGGAGCCATTTAGTTTATAAAGTTGAACAATTGGAACACTGTTTTGCCTTTTGATATGTTTCTGTTATTACTAGTAGTAATTTCCATTTTTGCCATCTTCTCTCCATCTGTGTTGTTCTTGAGTATTAAATGCCCTTCATTCCTGACCTCACAACCTTCGATGAGCCGCAGGTGGAGCATTGAGAGCGAGGAGTGCTGGCCGGCCCTGTGCTCAGCGCTCTGTCTGCATGGTCCTGCGGCCACTGCCAGGTGTCCCTCCAGCCAGGCCCTGAACTCCTGGAGAGCAGGGACCTCATCTGGTTCTTGGCTGGGTGCCTGGCATGAGGCGGCATAGACAGGATGCCTTGCAACTTTGAATCAAAGCGGCATCCGCAGATAGCTTTCAGGACTTCCGGGCCTTCCTGGCTCCACTCACAGGTTGTCAGCATACCTGAGGGATATAGTACTCCTCCTTCAGGAAAAGGAATACTTCTGGAAGAGTGTGGGCCTAGGTTAGAGAATGAGGAGCTCGGCTGGAAGGGCCCTTACCGTCCAGCCCTCTGTGCGAATGCTCTCTGCAGTAGCCCGCCAGCAGGTAGCTGTGACGGGTAGAGAGTTCTTCCTTGGGGTGAGCCTCCGCCTGCCTCTGGGTGTTCCCCCTTCTTGGCTCTTGTTGATGTCTTCCCACCACTTCCTCACTACGCTTTCTGGAGAGTGGAATGACTGCTGACCGAGCAAGACCAGACTCTTTCAGTGCTGCCCGCGTGGGAAGCCTCGGGCGCCCCGACACCGTGGCCTGCCGCTCCGCCTCTGGTGGCACGGGCGAGGAGCAGAGTCTCTTCGCCACGCTCGGCCCAGACCCCCTTGGGAAGGCTTCCTGGTGTTGCTTAGGGCGGAAGGAGAAGGAAACACGGTGATAGAGTGGACTTGGGGAACAGGCACCCTGTGGGTACCCTAAGGCTGGTGCCCTCCTCCAGCACAGGCCTGGAGCCGCCTGCAGCCTCCCGGGTGTGGCCTGTCCCACAGCAGCGGAGGGAGGCTGTTACTTCCTGGCCCCGGGCCTCTGCTCCCTGGCTGACCTTGAGTCCTCACCGTCTTGGGGGATGGCTTTGGCTCACTGACTAGTCACCTTGAGGCCTCTGTAAACAGAACCCTAGAGTCTCATCAGGCTGATGTCAAAGCCCTGTCTCCCCCTGCCTGTAGCGAAGACCTAGGTTTGGCGCCCACATGTGAGACGTGACATTCTCCTTTTAGGTTTCCATTGGTTAGACTCTGCTAGCTCTCCAGTGTCTTCTGAAGTACTACTGTCTTTAAAAAAAAATTTTTTTTAATGTTTATTTTTGAAAGAGAGAGTGTGAGCAGGGGAGGGGCAGAGAGACACACAGAGGGAGACACAGAATCTAAAGCAGGCTCCAGGCTCTGAGCTGTCAGCACAGAGCCTGCCACGGGGCTCGAGCTCCCAAACCGTTAGATCATGCTCTGGACCACCTGAAGTCCTGTCTTAATGAACAGCTTAGTATCACTTCTACTTCACATCGCCTGAAGTCTGCTGAGAAGCCTGACTTGTCTTTAGGTCCTCAGTAAACCCGCCAACCAGGGCAAGCGGGATGCTAGAAACCTTCTCTGACTACGCCATGCCCTGTTGTTGCAAAACCCTTTGCGTTCTGTCTCATTGGAGGAGCCACTCACATGGCTTCATCTTGCCCACGGTCCCATCTTGCGTCACTGGTCCCTGCGAGTCCCTGCGGAAGCCTGACTGTGCTGTCCTCCCGGTTTCCCCGATAGGTCTGGGGGCAGGTGCCCTGAGTTGCTAGTGGACTAGGCTCGCTCCGGGTGGTCCCTGAGTCTTCTAGCTGCTCAGTTTGCCTGTCCTTTGATCTTAACCTGGGGCCTGCGTAAGACTCGTTGATCTGCAGACTATAACTCCTTCCTCCATCTGAACATAAGGCCGCATTTGCATACTTCCAGCAAGTCCCCCATTTCTTTCTTGTTCTTTAGAGAGCACCAGCTGTGGCTCCTGGTCCTCATTTGCATGGCTGAGCATTAGAATCACCTACGTTTCTTGCTTTAAAAGAGAGTGCAGTGAGAGACTGAATCTGGGGTAACTTCCCCAGAAGTTCTGAATTACCAAATCAGGGCCCAGGGCCCAGTGCCTGTAGCAGTTTTAATACACCTGCTAAGTTTGGGAGCCAGCAGCTGGAACAGAGAGAGACGGTGCATCCTGGGAGGCTGGGACTCCTGTGCACAGTGTTATCTTCTTCCTTCTGGAGCTCCCCGTGCTCCCACTCGTACTGTGTTTCCGTGATGGTCCAGGCAGCCACTAGGCAATGGAAGCCACAGATCTGGGTGTGCTGGGGTGGGGGTAGGGGAGTCTGGCACTGGGGACGGGTTGCAGCCTGGGGCCCCCCTGGGTGATCTTACCTCCCCTGGAAGGCCATTTCCCTGGGTCCAGAAGGGGCAGTTTCCACTCTGACTGAGTGGAAGGAATGAGGACATATAAGGGAGGGTGAATTGGCCGTGGAGTACGGGCCTGTCCCTGGGTAGCCTGGCCCCCAGGCCTCTGGTCAGCTCTGGGTTAGCTGAGCATGCGGGGTGGCATCTGAGAGGCAGGGAGCTGTCCGAAGCGTGTTGTCCCTGTTTGGTTCTTCCATCCCGTGGGAGAAGTGCCCCCGCTCAGTTGTTGTCAAGCTCGGTTTTCTCTCCAGATATCTGTTGGGCATCTGGGGGGAAATGAGGGGGCATGAAGGGGCTGTCCCTGTGGGAGGTGAAGGGCCACCTCGTTGGCCCTGGGCAGAGTGAACGGATTGATGGACACCGCAGGCTGGGTTTCTCCAACTCTTGTGAGCCAGTGGCCAGTGCTTTCCTGGACCTCCCTGGTCTGGTCCCCAGCAGGAGGCGCCGGTAGCGAAGGAGCCACCGGGGTGAGCTGGCGGGCCCATCCATCAGTGTCCTGTCTCCTGTCCTGTCTCCTGGCGGGGCTGCAGCTGGCAGCCTGGGCTTGGCAGTGGTTCCATTATTGGAGCCCGAGTTGTTAAAAAGCCATTACTGTCTTCTCTGTGGTTATCATTTAGCGCCACCGAGAACAGTACCCATCAGGCAGACGTGAGCTGGGAGTGTTGGTGAGAAAGGAAGGTGCTGCAGTGGGAGCGGAGAGGCAGGGCTGTCTGCAGAGGTGGGGCCGGGCCTGCTGAGGAAGCGAGGGGTTTCCTGGACTCCCTGGAGACAGCCATCCTTGTTGTCATTGTTCTCCAAAGCTGCAGGGATTTGTGAGGATGGGATTCCAGTTATCCACCAGGAAGGGTGTTGTGCACCCCAGATACGTTGCTGTTGGGCATTCGAGGCCTGTCCCTGTTGGGGGCCCCTGGTCCGCCTCCTGCCTCTG
Organism: Crocuta crocuta; assembly: GCF_008692635.1. Taxonomy (NCBI): domain Eukaryota; kingdom Metazoa; phylum Chordata; class Mammalia; order Carnivora; family Hyaenidae; genus Crocuta; species Crocuta crocuta. The sequence continues at coordinate 2,101,891 of NW_027530670.1, read as the reverse complement.
CAGCTTTGCTAGCAACAGGACTGTACCAGGAGCCTGTTCACTGTACCTGCTGCTGCCTGCTCTCGGAGCCACCCCATGTAGGTGCACTGACTTTTGGCCTTCCTGGGTGGGCCTTGCTCAGCCTGGCACGTTCTGGCTCACCGGGCCCATATTGCTTCACCCAGCTGCCGCCCCCCCCCTGCACATCCCCCCCCCATCCCCCCCCCCGCCCGCTGCTCCAACAGGCCTGGTGGTGAGGGAGGTGGTGGATGGCTCTCTAGGCACCTCCAGGGTATCTGAGTTTCTGGTGTCTCTTCAGAAGCCTGCCCCTTGTTCATTCGTCTTTCTGTTCATCCATCCATGTCTGGTGGTGAAGTCCATTCTACCTATAGTCTTACCACTGTGACTAAAGCCTTTCTCCTCCATCAGGGAAAGGAGAGGGGGCCAAAGGAAGAGGAAAGCAGCCTCCTTACCTGGGTGTGACTGTGTGGAATGACTCTGGCCATGGGACAATAGCCTGGGCCAGGGATGCACCCTCCTGTAGCAGATAAGGACCTTCGAGGCCCTGGGTAGCAAGGTCTCCATGCCTGGGGACGCCTTTTGTCCATTGAGCTGCCACTGTGACCCAGCAGTTCCGGAGGTAGCTTTGCTAATGTCAGCTTAACTCTCAGGTGGATGTCCCCTCTTCTAAATGACCCTAGATGTTAGTGTTAGCACCATGGGAGGCATCCTCATTGCCCTGCTCAGCAAGCCCAGTGCCAGGATGCCCCAGATGAGTGCCCCCGGCCCTGCCCTGTGAAAGGATGAGTGACTCAGGGCATCCCAGTCAGCCATGAGCCTGCATCTCCTGCTGGCAGGTAGCGGAGCCAGCAGCCTTGTGGAGGTGACATGGGTGCCTGTGGCCAGGCCATTAGCACATGACTGAGATTACAGGCTGCCCTGTGTGTGCCCAGAGTGTGGCAAGCAGAGCACGGGTTGGTTTCAGGCCCCGTCGCTCCTGTCAGCCACGTGCCACATGGGGTCCAGACTCTAGTCTCCATCTGTATCCTGCGGGCTATAAACAAGTATGCACTGCTCGTGTGGCAGCCCGGGGTGGGCAGTGGTGTTTGTGGACTGACCCTTCAAGGTCTGTGGGAGCAGATGCTTTGCCTTGGCATCGTTCAGTCAGACCACTGGCTTAGGTGGAGAGGCCAGTGGCAGAGAGCAGCCCCTCAAACCTGGCAGGGCCCCCAGACACCTTGCTCACCCTAGTACCTGCATCCTTTCTTCAAGACCATTGCTGCCACCCTCCTGTGCTGCCTCTTTTCTCTGATGGGGCACTCACTGTCCCAGCCAGCTTGCATTTTTAAGAGCTGGTTCCCTGTCCCCCAGTCCTGGCAATGCCTTAGGGAGTCCCACGTGCAGCTCTGGACTATTTTAGGTGGACTGAGGCCTTGATTTAGAAGCATGTCTGTTCAGTAGTGTCTTCTCTTGTGCTCTGACAGCCAAGGATTTTGGTGCATAAGGCTGTGCATGGCCCCAGATCACAGTGGGGGCTCCCTCTTGAGTGTAGAACAGCCCATGGGTATCGGGAAAGGCCTTCATGCAGGTAGGACAGCTGCCAGTTAAAACATGCAGTTGTTACAGGTTGTGGCCAGGGAGGTGTGGGTGAAGCCAGAGGTGGGGGGTGGGCTGTGTAGTCCATGGACTTCCTGCCCCTTGGGCTGGCTCCCCCAGCACATGGATGCACGGGTAGTTTCAATGAGCCAAAGGGACATTTTAAGTCAATGATTCTTTCAGCTAGAAAGAGCTGCTGTTGTCTGGAGGAGGTGGAAATGGCTGTCCCTTGTCTTCGGGGCGACTTGACCTCCTCTTTCCCCCTTATATGCACACTGTACTCACCAGCACACGAGCACACCCACATCTTATGCAGGTGTTTATGTACATAGATACCCAGGTATGTGCTTCTCCCTGTAGATGTACTCAAATGTTAGGACACCTCCTGGTGTGTACACATGTACGAGCTACACTTAGAGCTTCACACACAAACCTGCTGCACTCAGGCAAGCCTGTGCAGGTGCCCACACAAGGTCTGGTTCAGGGGCAGGCTCCAGCAGAGCTGGGTCAGGGCAGCCTGGGGATTCCTAGGGCTCAGATCTTCAGGCTCCTACCCTGCCCCCAGCCTTGACTTTTATAGAATTTGGGCACGGGTCTCATGTATGTGTCTTGGACTAGAAGGAAGGCTGAGTGGTTGGAGCTCCCTGATTATGCTGGCCTTCCTGGGAGGCAGGTCTGGTCTCTGTGAGGTGATGCTGCCTGTTCTAGGACCTTAGGGACTCAAGGATTTGATGCCCTGGTGCCCCCTGCGCCACGTGGGCTGGTTGCTGGGCTGTGCACTGTGGCGCTGTGTCTGTTTGCAGACATGCCCACCCAGCTCTAGCCCTGCCCTGAGGGACTAGTTGGTCTCTTAGCTTCACTCTCCTGAATGAGGGGACCCTCAACCCGCTTGAAGTGGAGAAGGGGAGTGGGCAGCGTTGGCACCTCTATTCTGTTACCCGGAGAGCCAGAAGTTTGAACAGAAGGGGAAAGAGTCTGCCCCAGAGGATCCAGCCTCCTCCAGAAAGGATGGAAAGACAGAGGGGAAGAGCTGGTGAGATCCGAGAGGGAGCTGGAACAGACCGGCGCCTGGCTCTGAAGCTCGGCCTTGGAACAGGTTCCTCTGGGTCCCAGGCATGTCCCTGCTCATGGGCCCAAAGGGAAAGTCTCCTCCTGTACTTCCAGGGGCCTGGGCTGACTGGGAACTCCTTGAGTCAGCAGGGCTCCCAGCAGGAGAAAGCTTTAAAGTGACAAAAATATGGCTCACACCTTTTTGTCTGGAGCCAGTTTCCAGAGATGGCTCCACGATTCCTCCCTCTCCTGTGTGCCCTGGAGTCATGACGGGACGGGTTTCAAGAATGCAGTTGTGCTGGGGGTGGACTCTGGACTCCATCCTGGCACCCGGCGGGCAGGCCCTGAGCGCCCCTCTCTCCCTCTGCAGTGTCTTAGATGATGAGGGCAGCAACCTGAGGCAGCAGAAGCTTGACCGGCAGGTGAGTGGGGCTGGGGCCGTGGTCAGTGTTTGCCATCCTGGCCCGAGTCGCCAAGGTGGGGAGGGAGGACTGTCTCCCTTCCTGGGGTGGCTGCGTCTGTGGAGGAGGCTCTCACAGAAGAGAGGCCAGCCCTGTCTTGAGCAGCTCAGCATCAGCACTGCCCCAGGACCCAGGGCTTCTGCCTGGCGGGCAGCCGGACCACTGCACGTGGAGCCCTGGAGGTCTGTGCCCTGGACGTCTGGAGGGTCCTTTTGCCTCCTTTGCTGGACCAAAGGTCAAGGTGCCTTGGCCCAGAGCAGGCTGTGGCTCCCATGGCAACCTCTAGAACTGAGCTGAGCGAGCAAGGCCTCCCCTCTGAGCCCAGTTGGGAGGCTGCCCTCCAGGCAGAAGTGATAAGCTGCCCTCTTGGGGCCCGCCAACGCCCCTGCCTGTCCGGTGCCTCTGTAGCGGGCCCTGCTGGAGCAGAAGCAGAAGAAGAAGCGCCAGGAGCCCCTGATGGTGCAGGCCAATGCGGACGGGCGGCCCCGGAGCCGGCGGGCCCGGCAGTCGGAGGAGCAGGCCCCCCTGGTGGAGTCCTACCTCAGCAGCAGCGGCAGCACCAGCTACCAAGGTATCTGCCCTTGGGTCCCCCTGGGAGGCCCTGTGCTGTGGCCTCACACCCTGGCTTTGCTCTGGGGAGCCGCTCAGGGACTTGCTGCTGGCCTGCTGTCGGGGTGTGCTGAGGTTTGGTGCGGCTCCCAGCTCCGGTGGAGGGAGGCGGGCTGAGGGAGGCTGGGGCCTGGATCCCGGGGCCCTGCATGTGCTCAGGCATCTTGAGGCTTTGGGAGTCGCGTAAGTCACTGCCATGCAGCTGTTTCGGCAGCTGTTTTTTGAGTACAGATCGTGTGCCCGGGGCAGGGCCAGGCCTGCAGGAGGATGGCAGCCCCTCCGGACAGAGTGCCCCTCCTATGTGACGAGTCACAGCTTCCGGTCATACCATCATAGGTCACTGCTCACTTGTGACTGTGAGCAAGTCACTTCCCCTCTCTGGGTTTTCTCCCCTTGCAAAGTGAGGATAATTCTGTGACTTGGGGCTTTGAAAAATTGAAGCGGCCATGGTGTGTTCCACAGTGGTCATTCACTGAATGCTGTTNGGGGAAGGCTTGCCCAGCCCAGCCTGACACTCAGAGCCCCAGGAGGTGGCTGCATAGGTGGCCGGCTGGCCTGGGATGGGAGTGTCCAAGAGCACCTGCCACCCCCACCTGCAGCCCTAGCTGCCACCTGCCCTGCCCTCTGCTGGCTCTTGATGTTAAATACAAGAGGGCCATTTCCAGAGAATGACTGGGGAGTTTGGCATAAATCAGAGGTGTTTATCCCAGTAAACGGCTTTTGATTTATTGGCCATGCTCTTTCATGTTAAAGATTCATTTCTTAAATATACTTTGAGGGCTTGGTTTGTGTTAGGCTCTGGATTAGAGGCTGAGGGTCCAGGGTAAGCACAAAGTAGGTGTGGTCTCTGTTCGTGCATGGACTTTAAGGTCTAGGAGGGCAGAGAGAGTTAAACAATGTCCCAGGTGTGTTTTGCAGAAAGAAACCAGGCTCTGTGAATGAATGGCAGAGCGCCTACTCCCGGACTGGGGTCAGGGAAAGTCTCCCTGAGGAGGGCACAGGTTGAGTGGGAGTTTAGTTGGTGTTGGGGGACAGTGTCAATAGTGAGGGCAGTCCAGGCAGCCGGAGCAAGACCTCTGTGGCAAGAGGGAGGATGGGGTGCACAAGGCACTGGAAGAGCCCGGTGCGGCTGGGACTCGGGTCTCCTGAGAAGTGAGGAGTGTGCGATTAAGGCCAAGGCCAAGTGGAGGGGAGCTGGAGGGGCCAGACTTGCAGGAAAATGTTAGTCTTCTTGTTACGAGCACTGAGAAGTCATTTAGGGACTTTGAGCAGGTTGGGGGTCTGATGTGTGGAGACTTTGGAGGCCACCCCACTGTGACCCTTATGAGACCTCTCTGTTGATGTGTGCAGCTCTCCGTGTCCCAGACTTAGTCTCCTGCCTCGGGGGTGCTCCGGGCTCCCGCGGGCTTGTCCCAGGAGGGCCAGCGCAGGCTTCCTGCAGTGTGTGCCCTGCTAGTTCTGGGCTCTTCTAGGGGAGGCAGCCTTTTCTGTCTTTGCCATTGTCAGTGACCCACATTCTCCCAGATCTTCTCCCTCCCCTGCCCAGGCCCAGTATGTTTGCTGGCCCAGAGATGGACTGCAGTGCTTCTTGACGGGATCATGGTGCAGGCCAGCTTGTTGTGACTTTATCACCCTGGGGTGGGCGTGCCTCCTCCTTCTGGCCAGTCTGTCCCAGGCCCCTTTGCCTTGTTGAGAGAGATGGGTGTACAGAGGCCCCGGTGGGGCTCCAGTGGTGGTGGGGCCCTGGGAAATGTCGTGCTGAGAAGTGAGTTCCACTTGGAGCTCTGGTCTCACCTAGTGCCCATTTCTCTGTCTCTCCCTCGCGCTCTCTCCCTGGCTCTCTCCTGAGCAGTTCAAGAGGCCGACACAGTTACCAGTGCACAGCTGGGAGCTGCCCGCCCAACAGCACCAGCCTCAGCCAAGAGAACCAAGGCAGCCGCCGCCGCAGCGGGGGGCCAGGGCGGGGCCTCTAGGAAGGAGAAGAAGGGGAAGCACAAAGGTTGGCTTGGCTCCACTACTGCCCTCCTCAGGAGGCCTGGCTCCCACTGGAGGGTTGGGGGGAGGCTTCTCCTCCAGACTTGGAGGTAAGGGACAGGGAGGGAGGCCTCCTTGAAGGCACGAACGGCACTCAGGCCCCCACCCAGCCGGCTCACGGGCTGTGTCTAGCTCCTGGGGTTCCCCTGGCTGGCCTGTGGGTGTGGGCAGCCTCTCCCTACCGCCTGGAAGTGAGGTGCATCCCTGCNGCCCTGCTGTCTCCTGTCCCCACCAGGACCCTCCCTGCAGCAGGTGTCACTGCTGCTGGGCCACCTGCCCATCCTTGTGCAGGGCTCCTCTGCTCTAGTCCTAACTCCACCCTCCAGGCCCACAGACCAGTCTGTTCTCTATGTTCCTCTCTCTCCAAAAAGATCCCCAGAGAATGAGAACAGTTTTTTGTTTTTGTTTTTTTAATATTTTAATGTTTTTACTCATTTTTTGAGAGACAGAGAGCGGGTGGGGGAGGGGCAGGGAGAGAGGGAGACACAGAATCTGAAACAGGCTCCAGGCTCTGAGCTGTCAGCATAGAGCCTGACGTGGGGCTCGAACCCATGAACCGTGAGATCATGACCTGAGCCAAAGTCTGCCGCTTAACCGACTGAGCCACCCAGGTGCCCCTCAACGATAGTTTTATAGTGGCGCCTGCCACAAGTCCTGTCTCTGCTGGCTAGACACTGTCCTCAACCCTTGTGCAGGGGCAGTGGCTCCCAGGCCTCTGGGCCATGGTCGGACAGTCGTGTGTCAGGGTTCATAGGCTTCTGGAGCTGACAGCAGCATTTGGGGCAGCGCCAGGCCAGGCAGGGCAGCTGCCACCTGTGTGGGCCAGGCCTTCTGTCACATGGGCACGTTGGGCTGGGTGACATGGGATGGAGCGATCTTCCACGTGAGAAAGAGAGTGTATGTCAAACTCCACCTTTTCAGAAGGCCCCATGTTTTGAGTGATGTCTATGAGTCACTGTGTGTGTGTGTGTGTATGTGTGAGAGAGAGAGAGAGAGAGGGAGAGGGAGAGATCTATCAGCACTGGTAACCGGGAGCTGGTCATGTCTGTGAATGAGTGGTGGCCTTGCTCTGGTCATGATCGATCCTTGTTCTCCATCTTGACTTTTTCACTGTGCAGTTGGTTTTGTATGGCTGTCTTTTCCTTAGGGATATGAACCATTTCAAACTGACCCCCAGCAGCTAATTTGGGGGAACAGCAGAAGAAATGAAGCCCATGTCCCTTCATAGCTTACTGATCATTAAGAGGCTGGCAGCAATCATTAGTTTTTAAAAAAATCAGTTTTGCAAATAAAGTTTTGCAGAGGGTCCTCCACTCATCCCTCACCCACTTCAAGGATGTCTGAGAATCCAGGCTCTCCCTCCCCACCAACCCCCACGGGACTCAGGAGTGTCCGTGGCCTGCAGGCACCGGCGGGCCAGCAGCACTGGCGGAAGACAAGTGTGAGGCCCGAGGCCCGGTGCAGATCCTGACTGTGGGCCAGTCAGACCACGCCCAGGACGCGGGGGAGACGGCAGCTGCTGGGGGCGCACAGCCCAGCGGGCAGGACCTCCGTGCCACGATGCAGAGGAAGGGTGAGCCCTGTGGGGGTTCAGTGACACCCCCAAAGCTCAGTCCCAGGTTCTTAGATGCACCTTTCTTGAGCACGGCCCTCCTGTGTCTGTTCCAGCCCTCACAGGCCCTGGTGAGGGGGGCGCAGTTGGACACCAATGAGAAACTTGGGTGTGGGGGCCCCTGATAAGGCCAAGTTAAGGAAAACAAATGTGAACTAGGGTGAGCAGCCAGTCCACAGCCAGTCCTCTCTCCCCACTTCCATCTCCTGTCCCCAGGGAGGCCCGGGTTTGGAGACAGTTTGCCCCTCTCTTTGGTTCCTTTGAAAAAGCTCCTTTTGCACAGTGTTTCCCCTACACCTGCTGAGTTCGGGGAGCAGAGCCAGATTGCCAAGTGGCAGGGTAGATCCTCCTGGGAAACCGGCCGCGCAGAGTTTCTCCTCCATGACCCTGGCTTAGGGTGTCCCTGGCACAGGGTGGCAGAAGCCTGGCAGTGCCACATGTTCCAATAAGTCAGATCAGGGCTGGCTTCCTGGAGAAAGGGCCACTAAGGCAGTATGAGGCTGGGGACAGCATTCCAGGTGGGGAGAAATGCGTAGACAGAAGGCCACAGCCAGACTGGGAGGGGAGTCGGACATGAAGGTCCCCAGCACAGGGTCAGCTCCACTCAGGCCTCACTACCCAGGAGATGGACACTGTGACTAGGGGGTTGGGGGAATCTCGGGACTGAGCTGAAGCTGGGTGTGGGGAGGTGTCACACCCTAAGGACTGTGACCAGCCCCAGCTCATGCATGCACTTGAGAGAACGTGTCCTTGCGCGTGTGCGTGTGCGTGTATATGCGCGTGCCTATGGCTGTATGTGTACGGGTGGCTCAGCGCTTCTGAAGACGTGTTTGTGCGGCGGTGCATACGTGACCACCCGGTCCTGCCTGCTCCCCTGCCTGGCCCAGGTGTCTCCAGCAGCATGAGCTTTGAAGAGGAAGAGGAGGATGAGGACGAGAATAGCTCCAGTTCTTCCCAGCTGAACAGCAACACCCGCCCCAGCTCGGCTACCAGCAGGAAGTCTGTCAGGGTGAGGCGCTCTCCTGCCCAGCAGGGGGGTGGACAGTAGTCTTCGGAGGACTGATCATCCGGGCTGGAGGGGGGATGGGTATGAAGAAATGATAGAGTTGGTCCACTGGGACTGGGCCTAGGTCCCCATCAGGAGCTTCTCTGGCCAGGGCTCTTCTGTCCTTCTATCCTGCCTTCCCTCCTCTTCAGCCAGGACAGGAGTGGGGAGCTTGAGTTGCACAGAATAGCCCTGAGAACTTGTCCACATCCTCCGTCTGCATCTCCAGGGACAGCTGAGGTGGGGGAAGGGCTGAAGCGCTAGCCGCTGGTCCCAGGACCAGCATGGCCAGGCCCACGTCCCAAGGACCTTGCCCCAGTTCCTACCAACACAGCAGAGGGCAGCTTTGGATCCCAGACTACCAATTGCAGCTGCTCTGGGTCTCTGGAGCTCAGGCTCTTACTCTCTCCCTGGTAGGAGGCAGCTTCGGCCCCCAGCCCAACAGCTCCAGAACCCTCGGCGGATGTTGAGGTCCAGGATCTCGAGGAGTTTGCACTGAGGCCGGCCCCCCAAGGTATCACCATCAAGTGCCGCATCACGCGGGACAAGAAGGGGATGGACCGGGGGATGTACCCCACCTACTTCCTGCACCTGGACCGCGAGGATGGGAAGAAGGTGAGGTTGGCCCGCACCTGCAGGTCCACCCGAGAAGGCCTGAGGTCCTGTGGGCTGGGATGTGACTGGAAGCCTCAGATCCAACACTGACCTTTCAGTTCCCCCAAAGGGGCAGAAGCCTCCGTGCCTGGTCAGTGCATACCTTTGTGTTTGCTGGTGCGTATGTGTGTGTGTGCGTACATGTATGTTCAGGAGCTAAAGCAAGGGAGAGTCGTGTGTGTGCGTGGCACCCAGAATTATGACCAGAAGTTGAGCCTGGAACATGACTTTGCTCCATTCCCCAAGGTGTTCCTCTTGGCGGGAAGGAAGAGAAAGAAGAGTAAAACTTCCAATTACCTCATCTCTGTGGACCCGACAGACTTGTCTCGAGGAGGGGACAGCTACATCGGGAAACTGCGGTACTAGCACTCCCCTAGGAAGCAGGCAGGGCCAAACCCTGGACAGGGCACATCTTGTCCCTGAAGGAGATCTAGGTCAGGGTCAGATCCTCTCATGGAAGCCTGTCTGTCCCTCAGATCCAACCATAGGCCCAGGTCTGTGCCAGCCTAGAGCCAGACTTGGAGATGGACTTTAAACACCTTACCCTAAGGTGCTTCCAGGCAAGTGGGGTGCGGGCCCACCAAGAGTGGCGGATCACACCTCAGGAGGGCATTGAAGATGGAGGCTACCGTGAAAGAGCTGCTCTGGCCCCATGGTCAGTGCTAGCCGGCAGGGCTGAGAGCGAGCCCTTGAGGGAAGAGAGTGCAACCCTGGGATTGGGGAAAGGCTTTGAGTTCGGTCTTGGGGAGTGTTTGCTAAGGAGTGCTGGAACGCGGAAAAAGAAGTCAAGCTGAGAGGTGAGGAGCTAATGCTGGAGATGGGGCTGGACAGGACAGGACTTCATCTATGGTATCCACTCTCTATGGGATGGTGAGCCCCCTGTATAGCCTTGCACAGGATGTTCCTTAAGAGAAACTTGCGGGTCCCAGATTTACCTCCCAGAATTTCTCTCACTGACCTAAGATGCCCATTGATTCTATTCAGAGCAATTTCAGGCCTTGTGCTTACGAAGCACTTTCAAACATGGGGATTCAGTGAGCATTGCCCCCACCCCCCAAGGTCTGTTCTGGCTCAACCCAGAATGCTCTACAGATTCCTCAGGACAGACTGAGTTTTTCCTTGCCATAGGGCAGAAGGTGCATGATCCTGTATTGATTGCCTGTCCTTCAGGTCTAACCTCATGGGCACTAAGTTCACTGTTTATGACAACGGAGTCAACCCTCAGAAGGCATCATCCTCTACTTTGGAAAGTGGAGCCCTGCGTCAGGAGTTGGCAGCTGTGTGCTATGTAAGTCCTGTGTCCCTGGGCCTCTGGTCTCCAAGTTAGATGTGACACTGAGGACTTGCCCGACCTGTGGGCGTTTCCATCTCTCTTTGTGGGTAGACGAGACTGTACAGAGTCGGGCTGCCCCTTGTTAGAGTGGCCCCTGCCTCTGTTCAGAGCTTGGACCACAGCTGGCCATGTGGCTGGGGAGCTCTGGGAACCAGGTGACCTCTATATAGCCCAGCCCGGGAGCCTCCGGGAAAGGAGACAGGAGCCCTGGATGCATCCCTCCAGTCCTCCCTTAGGTACCTAGGCCCTGCATGGACTACAAAGTCCTTTGCAGAATTATCTCACTGAATGCACAACCTAAGAGCTCAGTCTTATTTCTTTTATTATATAGATGAGGAAACTGAAGCTCCGAAGGTGGGGTCACTTGCCAATGTCCCATAGCTTCTAAATGACCAAACTAGAATATAAACACAGGGGAGTGGTCTCCATTTTAAAATGAGGGATTGGTTAATGCCCCCATTAACCTGGGCATGGGTACTTCTAGGAGGCCTGTAGGGGAGCTCGATAGATGTTTTGTTTGATTGTGTGCTGCCCCCTGCTGGTCATGTTTGGGGAGGCAGCCCAAATCTCTTCAGACGCTTACTGAGCCCCAGCAGTGTTGCAGGTACTTTTGAGGCACTGAAGTTACAGTAGTGAACAAGAGAGATGTACATTTTTACCCTCATGCGACTTAAAATCTTGTTGGGGGAGACCAGCATAAAACAGATATATAAGCAAAAAAAAAAAATGTTCCTGATAAATGTGAATTAGAAACAACAAAGCAGAGAAGAGGGATATGAAATGTTCAGGTGTGTGTAAGCTTTTAGAAAGGATGGGAGAGAGGGCCTCCCTGAGGTAATGCTTGGGTGAAGCCCAGAAGGAAGTTAGAGCCAACCAAGGAGGTGTAGAGGAGAACACAGCCAGTGCTAATGTCCTGGGTGACTGGCATGTAGGGGGAACCACAAGGAAGGCCGAGTGAGTGCAGAAGAGAGTAAATGGAGGGGAGGAAAGTAATGGGGCCTTGCAGTCAAGGTAAGACCTTCAGCTTTTAATCTGAATGAACAGGGGAGACAAAGGATGGGACTTAGCAGGACTGCTTGCTGCTATGTGAACAAATGGGCAGGGAAGGTTGGAAAGAAGAAATCCAAATAAAGGTTATTACTGTCATCTTGGTGAGAGATGGTGCTGGTAGAAAGTGGTTGATTCTGGATATAATCTGAAGGCAGAGTTGACAGCATTTGCTGATGGATTAGAAGTGGGTTGTGATTGAAAGACAGGAGTCAAGAATGAGCAAATGGAAGAATTAACTGAAGTGAGGGAGACTGTAGGAGTTGCTGGTTTGGGCAGAGTGGAGGGAGATTCAGGAGCTCGGTTCTGCACCTGTTAAGTGTAGCGATGCCTATTAGATATTCACGTGGAGATGCTGAAACCTAGCTCATCATCTTTATTCCCTCCCCCCAAGCCCCTGCCCTATCTCCCTGAAGTAAGTAGAGTCCTCACATAGCCAGTGTTGAGTTCTCGTTTTGTGTTTGTTTTGCAGGAGACAAACGTCTTAGGTTTCAAGGGGCCACGGAAGATGAGTGTGATCGTCCCAGGCATGAACATGGTTCACGAGAGAGTCTGCATCCGGCCCCGAAATGTGAGTCTCTACCTCATCCCAGCCTCTGCACGCACTTCTGGGGGCAGAACTGTAGCTGGTGGGTGTCTGTGGAGGAGACAGAGGGTGAGAAGCCCTGGAGGTCAAGGTGGAGGTCTAGGGAAATCTGAGGCCCCCTCCTCAGGGTGGTTGGGACATGGCGGCAGGGGCGGGGCCTGGCTCAGGGGCGGCGGCCTTCCCAGGAGCACGAGACGCTGCTAGCGCGCTGGCAGAATAAGAACACGGAGAGTATCATTGAACTGCAAAACAAGACGCCTGTCTGGAATGACGACACGCAGTCCTATGTACTCAACTTCCACGGGCGCGTCACACAGGCCTCCGTGAAGAACTTCCAGATCATCCATGGCAATGACCGTGAGTGTATCTGCCCTTCCTCAATACCGTGCACATGATAGCCACGGCCCATAGCTCAGGGTTGTTACCCAGCCCGGCCTGTACAGGCCAGAGCTTAAGGACATGGGTTCCACGGCTTAGCTGAGAGGTCAGGAGCTCTCTAACCATGATAACTGGGAGGTTCTGGGAAGGACCTTTGGAGCCCTAACCCTAGTCAGCAGTCTCAGGTGTGGAAACACCCTCTGAATGGACTTTTTCTCCTCTTCTGTCCCCCGGTTTTTGTATCTCCTTTGTCATCTGCTCCCTTTCCAACCTCTTCTCCCAACTGGTCTGTGTTTTACCTCCTTTGGGATTTCCCTTGGCATCTCTGCTTCTCACTTCCTCTTTCTGCTTGGGGTTTGAATGGCCATCCTTCCTCATCTCCACCATCCCTGCTCTGTCCTCTGTGTTTCTCTCTGGGCACACTTGGGCCTGCCTCCAGCGGACTACATTGTGATGCAGTTTGGCCGTGTAGCAGAGGATGTGTTCACCATGGATTACAACTACCCACTGTGTGCGCTGCAGGCCTTCGCCATCGCCCTGTCCAGCTTCGACAGCAAGCTGGCCTGCGAGTAGAGGGCCTCCTTGGGCCCTTTGGGGTTGCCCAGCCTGGAGTGGAGCTGCCTGCCTGCGGAGACAGCCCTGCCTACCGTCTGTACATAGGCCTCCTGCCAGATGAACCTTCTGCTCTCGGTGGCTCCCTGGCCCGTCTGCCTCCACTGCTGAGACGGAGGACTAGATGGGGGAGGGGTGTGTGTGAAGGGACCAGAGTGAATTCTTCCTGGGCTATGAGGTCCACACACCCCCCCCCCAACTCTTGGGTTAGCATCCTGCTGCAATCACATTTGCCAAGCTGGGTGGCCTCTTCAGCTGGGAAGGTAGGAAGACGTGTCGAGGGAGAGGAAGCACAATGCAGGCCTGCTGGGGCCTACTCAGCCTAGGAGTCGGGACAATGGGTCCCTAATAGTGGAGGTGTATATTGGGTACATCAACTTTACATAGAAGGGCAAGTACTGGCTACCAAGTCCCGTGCTAACTATGGAAAGTCCTCCGGCTTCAGAAGGCCTCTGCCAGGCCGGGAGGACTCAGGGGTTTGGGAAAGGTGAGGGGCAGGACCTTGTCAGGGCTGTAGGGGCCTGGCTGTGGGAAGTGGTTGGGGACCTAGGGTTCTAGCTCGTTTGATTTCTCTAGGTTTTCTCTCTGTGCACAGAGGCAGGCAGCAGGAGGCTGGGCCTCTGGGCCAGATGTCTTAGAGGATGGGGCCTGCAGGACACAGGTCCACATGAAGGAGGTACACGGAACAGGCTCCCTGGACCAGGGCTATAGCTCGGGAGTCCTGTCAACTGCTGGAGGAGCTTTCTGCTGCGCGGCTCCTGCCCAGTCCCCGGTAAATGTGGACAGGGCCCTGGTCCTCAGCCTGAGTGCACAAAGGTAGGCCGGCCTGGGCCTCCACTGGGCAGAAATTCTAGCTCCGTGCTCTTGCCTGTGCTTCAGTTCCTGCTGTGGTCAGTCTAGGCTGTGGCTGAAGACTTCTGTGTGTGGTTCTTCCTGGGTGGGAGTGGGGCAGGGAGAAGAAAGCAGGGAGTATTTTAGAACCACAAGAGCTGAGGGATCACAGAACCTGTAGAGATGAACTAGTCACTTTAGGTGAATCATAATAGCAAATGGGACTTGCACTAGGTCACCTGGCTGGTTAGTGGCAGAGTTCAGAACTTCTGCTCCCTTGATTGCTTTGTACCTACCATCCCCCAAGAAACCGCTCTCTCTGGTTCTCTGGCCTTCCTGGGACCCAGTCTGCATACCCTCACCCTTTTGGCTGATTACAGAGACTTAGAAATGTCAGAGTTGATTTGGGAAATGGAAGCCATTTCAGTGGGAAATGGAGCAGTTTCCTGCTGAAAGCTGGCTTTTTGGATATCTGGCTGTGTCTGGCTTTGGGGGTGACGGGTGAGGCATGAGTGTTCCAGGGCTGGGCCTTCTCTCCCTTGAATCCTCCTCCAAATGGCACCATGCACCCTGAGCCTTGGGAACGCTGAGCCAAGCCCTTACCTGTTTTGTCATTTACCCCGGCAGAGGCTCCTTGCCCAGATGGAGGTCAGAAGTTAGTGGGAAGCAAGCAGGAGTAGCTCCTCCCTTCAGAGAAGATGTGCTTGGAAAGGCGGTATAGAAATTTTTTCTTTTTAATAAGTAAGTCCTAAACACTCTAATGAGGCTCTGCACTGAGGGGGAGTTGTTCTGACCCAAGCAGAAAGTAGGAAGTCTAAGGTTTTCTGTGTAGAATGTCATAGCAAGGCACGCCTGTTCTAATGTGTCTCTGCAGGAGGCCCTTGCCCTGGTCTAGTTTCTGGACAACGCTTGCGGGCATCCTGAGGGCACTAGGTTTTTGTACACCAGGGCTGGTCCGCCTCCTGATGACATACTGTGGGGCTCTCTTCCTCTCCTCCCTTGGGGAAGAGATCTGCTAACATTTGGGATGATGGAAAGTAGATCACCGAAGGCTGTGGGTCTGATTTTTGATCCTAGGGAGAGGTGGGAAGCTGGGTGGCGGTGTGGAAAAGGTAGAAGCCCACTGGCAAACTCTCACGGCCTGCTTTCTTGTCAGATACTCCAGAGAGCAGAGTAGTTGGATAGTCTGGTAGGGTCAGGAACGTGGGTTGCGCTACCAGCCTGGCCCATGGGAAGGTAGCTCAGCAGCAAAGTGCTGTTGAGCACTTAAGAGCAGCTGAGTCAACTGCTTGAGCCCCAGCCTCACAAGGTCTGTTCCTAAGGCCCCATGCCTGGTAATGCTGGTTTTCCTGGTCTACTGGCCGAGCCCTGGACCCAAAGACTCAAACAGCTGCCAGGGCCCCTGGAGCCCACCTGGGCTCAGCCTCTCCCACGGTAAGAGCTCTTGCCCTTCATACCCTCTACTGACTTGGTCCTTGATAGGCAGGGGCCTGGCTAAGCCCTGAGGGTGGTGGGCAGCTGGGATCTTTGGCAGCTCCTCTGTAACTGCTCCTGGGGCCACCCCCCCAAACTCTACTCCTCCTTTCCCCAAACAGCTCTTCTATAGAGCAGTGATGTTCACTTCCCCACTCTTCTCCGACTCTAGCTTTTCTTTCCTTCTGGCTCCAAGGTGCTCTGTGTCTGTCCATTATGTCTGTGTCTGTGTGTAACTGGGGAAAAGGGCAATCTGCAAATCACCAACTGAGGTTTCTTACTACGATCATATTCTAAGGAGGAGTAGGAAAGGAATAAGGATATTATGATTACCTGTGCAGTTTGTTTGTTCATTTCATGCCCTTTGATCGGAAAGTAGACCCGGGAAAGTACCAGCTTTCTCCCAAGGGTTCAAGAAATTTGTCTTTCAGTTCCATTTCGCATTACCTGAAGAAATTGGCATGTTACATGCATGCTTTTGGATGAATTTGAACATACTCTAGTGAATGTGCCTTAAAAATCACGACACTAGTTTAGGGGGAGCAGGTAAGGTCCAGACTCGTGTTGAGGACAGGCGCTGGAGGCCAGCAAGGGTGATCATGACTAGCTAGAAGAGAACCTTGGGAGCCTGCATCCTTCAGTGACAAAAAGGGCAACAAAATTACAGAAGGCTGTCTTTGGTCTGGAAATATGTAGAGGTAAATGCTCTGCCAGTTTACATTTAGAGGCAGTTCTAAATTTAATAAGCAGGGCCGAGGACTTCAAACTAGTAAGTACATGCTTTCCTCACAGTGGGGTCTGCAGTGAGCCATGTCCATGGCTCTGTTATGCAAGCACAAATTATATTTCCTCTCTGGAGTCCCTGTGTTTCCCTTACTGTAACACTGGCCTTCCCTTTCTAGAATTCTTTGCTAAGCTATACCTGTGACCTCTGGATACCAGGTGGCCCTCAGAGCACACTTTTCCAGATATGGTAAGGAGTCTGCGATCTTGTGCCCAGCACTGAACTGTAGCAGCCCCCAGGAACAGGCCAAGGTATGGGCTCTTGTTTTGAGTTTCCTGTCCATCTGTACCTCCAGTGCAATTCTGTCATCTCATGATATGGGGAGGGAGAGGCATAGCAGAAGTATTGGGATAGGTTTAATTTTCCCACCAAGTTGAGAGGCAAGATGTCTTATAGAGAGCACTATTGCACTTAGTAGCTAGGTGATTCTGAGCAAACCACATTTTTCCAGATTGTTTTCTCATCCACAGCTTGAGGGGGTTGGACTGATCAGTAAGATTCAGGGTGAATTAAAGTTGATCCCTACTTTCATCACTACCTTTTCAGGCTCATCACTGTGCCTTTTTTCTTTCCTAACAACCATGTCACACCCCTTTCCTCTCCCTTCCCCCACCAAGGTCCAGGCAGCACTATAGATTAGGCCAAGATCCAGAGTTTCCTAGAGAGTAATTCTGAGTGGCTTAGAAAGGAGGCCTGAGTTACAAAGGGGACTTGGTCAGGATGGGTGGTACTTCTCTTGCTGGAAACATACATTTAGCCAGTTTTCATAATGCCTAGAACATGTATGTCTATTTGCACAAGATTGTCTTTTCCTATTCTGGAGTGGTCAGACATTTTATTTTTGTTCAAAATTATCTGGAGTTTTAGACAAACTTGCAAAACTGTGCTTTTATTAAGTGACTTTTTGAATAAACTCTTTGGTATTCTTGAGCAGATGTATTTATTTACTGGTATGTGCAATGACAAAGTTGGTATTTTCCCATGTTAACATTATATATGTTGTAGAACTTAAGTGTTTGTCTAAGTACAGACCATATATCAACAAATTAAACTTGAACTGTTTCAAATATGGCAATGCATTTTTTTCTTCCTAGAAAAGGAGAAAAAAAACCCTTTCTTACCTAAAAGTTCCTCCTACACCATTCTTTCCTTCTGTCTTAAGAGCCTCAGGGGTGGGTGAGAAGGCATCATGGCTTGGTTGGAAACACTACCATAGGGGTTGAGGCTGTCCTGTCTCTGGCTGTGCTCTTCAAATTTAAGGATGGTCAGAACCACATACCCCCAGACAAGGAAGGGCTGGAAGAACAGGTTAGTGCAGTCCTCTCTCTGCAAGAAGGGGAATGTTTTAGCTCCTGAGTGACCCCCTGGGGGCCCGGCCCTTAGGAACAAAAATAGGGTTGGTTTATTTTTTACCCTAGATTTGCAGTTTTTATGTGGCCAAGATAATTTCCTGCCACAACCATGGCCTATATCTCCTTGGCTCTGCCTCTGTGGGAAACAGCAATACTGGTTCTTACTAAAAAAGAGGTTTTTGTTGTTTAGTGGTTAGGTTAAAAACAAAGCTTTTAAATAGGTTCAGGATAGTCCTGGCTTATACCTATTGTTCTGGCATAATTATACTTAAAGTTCCCTTTCCCTGAAGTGTCTTAGTTTGTAACATGAGGTGTAGAGAGTGGTTCTCCTAGGCCATCTCTTCTAAAGGTCAAATATACCTCCATTCTTCAAAATACCTTCGTTCCTGGGCCTAGTTTCTGGAACGTGTACACTGCCAATCATAGAGCTCCCAAGGTGGTGCTTTCTCTGTGCTCCTGTTATGACAGGAAAGAGGATCTCCCGCCCAGATCACCCACCTGATTTAACCACGCATGGTCCCAGGTGATGCAGTGGCTTCCTAGGCCACCCATCTGTCCTCCATGCTCTGCCACAGTGCTCAAAAGTCACTGAAGACCTAGTACCTGGGGGCTGATCCAAGTTCACAGCCCAGACCAGTTCTGAAAAACGAAGACCATGATGAGAGCGATAAGCATGACAACAAAAACAAGCCCTAGGATTTTGGTCATTCCAGGTTGTATATACACATAATTGTCATCCCTGAAGGATAAAATAATTCTGGGAAATCCAAAAAGGACCAAATGACTGATGAAATAATCAACATTTCTAAAATATAAATAGGTTAATATTTATTGCTGTTTAAGCCAACCAAGAGACAGGGCAGCAAGAACCATGAGCTCTTAGTACTTCTGGTAGGAACTATTTTCCTAAGCCAATTTCCCCCAAAGATTAACATTCTAAATTAAAGAGTGGTTATACGACACCTTACATATCATCCTCATAAAAATACCTGAACATCCATACACTTTCCCACTAGTTTTGTCTAACACTGCTCTCTCTGCCAGGAATGTTCTCTTGCTTGGCCACCTGAAGGTCTTAGCATGCCTCAAGATCCAACTTGTCTGTAAAGTTTTTTGGAAGTACTTTGGCAAAAATGATATTTGTGTTTCCATAGATTTGGGTCCATGTCTCCATTATAGCATAAAAGGCTTGTACAATAAACGTAAATTATCTACTACTTGAGTGGTTATCCTGTATGAGCTAGGAGGACCAGTGCTGTTTCATATACGCTGATGAGCTCACATTTAATCCTTCTACCACCCTGGGCTTGTACTCCCCTGCACTAGATCGGAGAAAACCAAGACTCAGTAGGGTTAAGGAGCCAACAAGACTCTACAGATAGAATAGGCAGGGATGGAATCATGAGCAACATTTCTCTGCCTGCAGAATTCACAATCTTGAGCCCTTGTATATAGTTTGTTAAAAAAAAAAAAAAATTGGACAAGGCTCCCAACCAAACTTTGTTTCTTAAAGTTAGGAACTGAGCCTTTGCTCCCACTGCCTACCTCTGGGCAGTGTCTGCTAAATGAACACATGAATGAATAAACTAGAAACACTTCTTAATAAGGGAGCTATATATACTAAGGCAAAAAAGAAATTGGCACCCAGAACTCCTCATAAATCAACCCCTCACAGTGAATGAAAGGAAATAATGGAAAACAATTTATCAAAACAGTGAAGAGCACCTACATTATTTTCTACCTTGAGCATTACATCTAGATTATTTCCAGTACATTTTAAACTACATTCTCTAAAGTAAATCAAATGTTCTACACAGAGACAGATGCAATATACTTCCTAGAGACTCAGTCTTCAGTGACTTCTCTCTGTAACAAAAAAAATGTTAATTTCATTGACAAGAAATGCCTAATGGTAGCTGATGTATTATGTTAATATGATTCCATACCTTCTGACAGTCTGTAGGCTAGGCTTAGATGTGTGATTTTGACTATTTTCCTTAGTTAAAATCTTAGTCAACAGGAACAATGGAACTCCAAAAGCCCGATCTACCCTTAAATGATTTCTTAATTTTCACATCTTCCACATTTTATGATTGGGAATGTTCTTGGGAATGTGTCCTCTTTAAACTCAGGTCTTACATGTAAACTGAATTCACTCATCTTTACTAGCCAGGATACCTGGGTGCCATTTTATCTCCAGAAGACACATGGCAGATGGCACCTTAGAGATGAGGCCTGCAGTTTGGTCCAAATCCTTCCAGCCATAACCTACCTCCTACTTTTCCCACCCTTCTCAAAAGAGCCAGATATCTGAATATAAAACAAATAGTCTCTTCCCCTGGGCTACATAGCTATGAGGGCTATATTCCCCTGCTATACTGGTTCTCTGCAAAAGACACGCACTGCAACTTCCCTTTGGGGCTGGCACTTTGTCTATAAGCTCAGTCCTCCTCATTTCTCTTTCAATTCATGTGATTGCAGAGGGCACAATATTTAGAAATAGCTTCTAGGCAAGGACTGCCACTAAGTACACGGATTCTTTCCCTATCCCTGCTTCTCTGGCCGCCTGAGCATGTTATGGAGGACCAGCACCGTCACACAGGCTTTCTTGTAGCCTTAACAGCCTCAGACCTTGGCTCTGTAGGGCAAGGCCTAAAAAGTCTCTAAACCTTCTGGCCACTGAGGGCCAGAGGTATAAAGGTGCTTCCAGGTTGGCAGTTCTGTGAAACAGAGCAGGGATGAAGGAAGCTAGAGATCCAGGCAATACTGAAGCAAAACAGTCCCCCGACAGGTCTCCGGGCTCATTCACAAATCACTGGGGCCTTCAACTCTGAAGAAAAGCGGGTATCTGAGGCAGCAACAATGCTCCTAAGAAGGCCCTTGCTGTGATAAATGGGCTTCAGCTCACCCAGCAGAGTCTTACCCTACTCTGGCCCCATCATACCCACAAAAAATGTTCTCTTCTTGAATTCATGGGACCACTAACCTGCTCAAGACCCACAGAGTAAGACATCTTGGACTCTGAAATCTTCACTTTTGCAACCGTAAATTCTCATCACGTTAAAATTGATATTCATTCACAGGTAAACCGTCTGCTACTCCTAGCACGAAGAGTCGGACCTCTGTCCCTGAGTGTACAATAGATCAAACATAATTACTCAGCGATCAACTCTCTGGTGGAAGACAGGCATGAAGAGAAAGAGTGAAGCTGTATTATGTTCATACTAATTGCTACCGTGTTTTACAAGGTGACAGGTGTGTGAGCACCAGAAAGGATACATGATATCCATGGTAGTGGCCTGATTAGCTAGGATATTTAAACACAGAATGCAGTATAGGGCACAGGGCCAAGGATGAAATCTGAGAAAGGAGAGAAAGGTCACCCTGGGATTAGAGTAGTGGATACTTCCCCAAACCAGCTGTTTTCAACTCCAAACTCTGGGGGTTCCGCTTCCTCAATGTGCCATCTGTATGCATTTTATCAGTGCTGATGCCCAACCCTGACTCCCTGAAGTCTTGGGGCCATACTTCTCTGGTTTCCTCTCTCTCAGTGTAACCGTCTACACTGAATCCAGCATTCTCTGCCAAGACCGCGGGATCCTCCTCTTCATGAAAGCAGCAGGAACAGGTTTCTGGCTTTGGGTCACATGAGGTAACAGAATTATCTTCCTGGGCTCTGGGGTTAGTGGGCACTTCCCAGCCCAAATGGTCTGATTCTTCACCTTCTAGCAATTCCATTCTTTCAGCTATTTCTTCAGCAGAGGGTTCCTTGGAGTCAGGGTAATCCACTAGGATGGTTTCTTGCCTATGCTTGATGCAATCTGAAAGGTCATAAATTGGGTAAGTCTCTTCAGGATAACCTAGAGGAAAAAAGCAGCAAAAAGTCTTACTTTGTGTTGAAGAGAAATTCATTGCATCAGGCTCCAAGAGGCTCCTTAGGCAGCAGCTATCCTGTCCCAACAAATCCAGTCAAAAAAAATTCTCTAAGAGGACTAACAGTTCTAAAGTTTCACTTGAGTACATTCCTGGCAATCTGGCAGACTACCCCCGTGTTCTTTGAAATACAAACCAGTTCACAAGAAAATCTCGTAAGCACAGGGTGCTTAGGGCAGAGTGGAAGTCTTACACCTCAGGCTTCAGCAGTAGTGATGAAGACTCCAAAAACATGAGCCATCAGGTAGAGAAAAGTACCAAACACCAGAGAGCATTGCTCAAGGCTAACGTTTATAATTTCTATTTGGGACCATTTCCAAATCTCCCTGGGTGGGGAGATGAGAAGAAAAGGAACACTAAAGCTCTTTGAAAAAAATCTGCCATGAAGGCTTCTACTAATCAAAAGAATTGAAAGAGCCTGCAAGTGTTGGAGAGACAGCACACTGCAGCAAGGCATGCCCCAGACCCCGAAGGACAGGCACTGCATTTTCACAAGACACAATTCCCGTTGTTGGTTTCTTCATCTTCACAAAATGGAACAAAAGAAGACAACAAACCGGTAAACAAAATAAGGAGTACTGGTACTGAATTCCAGCCACCATAATGAGAAAAGACAAAATGTTGCCAAGTTAAAGAATGAAATGGAATAAATCTATGTCAGCCAGGCTGCACCCGAGCGGCAGATGGGCCTGGCTGGAGCTCATATGCCAGCGCTGGCAACTGCAGCCATGCAGGCTACACAATGTGAAGAGCTGGAGAATTCAAAATCCGTTTGCACATTATGATAATTGGCAAATTCAACCCTAATATAAGCCACTTTTTGCCTGCAAATTTTGAAAAGCAAGGGTCTTTTTTGATGCAGTGTAGAGCGCGGAGAGACATATTTTAACAACATGTTCCGTTATTTTTTTGCTGATTATAAATCATACAGACTTACTGTAAAAAATTTGAAAAAAACAGACAAGATTTAAAAGAAAACCCAAGTCACCTAGAATACCACCACTGATGATAATTTGTTGTGTTGCTTCTGGCCTTTTTATCATATATAAACATGCTGTTTGTAAAAGGTTACACTCGTTTTTTTTTCATTCAATATTAGATCATGAGTACTTCTCCATGCCATTAGGCATTTTAAAGTTGGCTGCAAAATATCCCATCATACAGCTACGTAACTGACCTGACTTACCATGCCTCTTCTGTAAAACCTGTGGATTCTTTCCAATGCCCCCCCTTATTGTAAGTAACATAGCAGTTAAGATCTCTGAATATAAATCTATGTCCATTTCCCTATTTCTTTAAGACACACTTTTACAGGGCGTGTGGGTGGCTCAGTCAGTTAAGCATCCGACTCTTGATTTCGGCTCAGGTCACGATCTCACAGCTTGTGAGATCAAGCCCTGAGTCAGGCTCTGTTTGGGATTCTCTCTCCTTCTCTTCTCTCTCCCTCTCTGCCCCTCATCTACATGTGTGTGCGCTCTCTCTCAAAAACAAACTTCCAGAAATATGAGAACTAAAGTTTAGGATTAGACATTTTAAAATCCCTTATTTACACTCTAAAAATAACTTTCCAGAAGAATGTATACACTTTTTTTTTCACCAGTGATGTAAATTAAAAAAAAAAAAGAAGGAAAAACTGTTCATCTTATATCCTCATCATCATGGATAGCAGTATGTTAAGAATCTTGCCAATGCAATGTTAGTTCTCAAGCTTAACTTACTGTGGATGGAATGCTAGGTAAAACAGTTTGATACCCAAGACCCTCACTGCCTCCTTGGTCAAGGGCAGGGGCTTCTGGGGAAGCTTACTTGCTAGTTAGCTCTCAGCCACAAATGCTTAAGATAAGTCCATTTTCTGGCATGTTCCCACCTTCTCCCCACACCAAGAACAAAGCTTACCTTTGGAGTTAATGGCTATCAGCTTTGGTATAAGAGGAAGAGGCCTGCTGAGGAAAAGCAAATAAGGCTCACAAATGGGCTTCTAAGGTAGCCTGTTATTTGCCAACATTAAGGGTTATTTAACAACTTCACTAAAAATACAAGCAAAACTCACTGACCCTAAGAGGAAGTGAGCAGGGGAGTCAAATTAAGCAAAACTATGTAAACAGCCCTAAAAGAACAAAAGCAAAAACAAAACAGTCAATGTAGGAAACAGGAGTTAATATCAATCAACTTATAACTGATGTTCCCAGTAATATTCAAAATAATACTGCATTGATAAAAACCAACCAGGCTTCAATATAAAAAGGTGAGCAAACAGGCAATAAGAACTATTAGAAAATATTTAAACTAAAGGGAGAAAATAGCAGATTGAAATGGACACCATATGGGAGATCAAGCCCTACATGGGGCTCTGCATGGACAGCATGGAGCCTGCTTGGGAGTCTCTCTCCTTCTCTTTCTGACCCTCCCCTGCTTGCTCTCAGTCTCAAAATAAAACAAACAAACAAACAAAATGGAAATGGCTAAAATCCAGATTAGTATGTTAGAAGTCCAAATATAGAAATTCTTCTAAGACAGGGTAAAAATGACAAAGAAATAGAAACTATGAGAAGAAATACAGACTGCATTGGAAACTGATCTAATACACCCAATCTCTAAATTACTGGTATTCCAGAATGAGGGCAGAGTAGGTTGAATGGAAGCAATAGCCAATAAAAAATTACAAAAGAAAAGGTCATTTAGCTGAAGATAGACTCCAGTCTTCAGATGGAATAGACTCACTAAATGCTAGGCAGAAATACTATGAAAAATCCACATACTCATATGCACTCAGATATATGCTAACGAACCTGCCCAAATTCCAATGTTTAAATGTTAAAAGACTGTAAAATTTCCATACAGAAAATAAACTAGCTAACTAAAAACAGGTTCCCTATAGAGAAAAGAATCAGACTGTGATAAGATTTCTCATTTTCCACATCAAAGGAAAATAAAGCAACTTTATTTGCAAGTCTTATTGAAGCAAATCATCTCCAGACTTGCAAGGAAAAATGGCATGATAAAATAATTATCTGTATAAAAGTGAAAAATGGTATATATAGATAGCCAAGTACTCATAAAGTACACTACTCTACAAGGGGGTGACAGGGTAGGGGGTGGAGAAACTTATGAATTTTAATATGAAAAAATGAAAAAAATTTTTGAAAAATTTAAGAACATACTGCATATGAGAAAGTAGTGAACCATGAATCAGTATGAATTATCAATGTAAAATAATTGTTGATAATGTGCTTAGAGATTTAATGCCATTGTTCAGAAATACTTAAAACAGGCTACTATATTTAAAAGTTAACATCACTTGGACCTAAATTCTATATAATTTCCATAACACTTAAGAAGTAGACAGAAAATGAATGTGATATTAGGACAAGGTTATACAAAGAGATTTGCAATTCAAAGGAAAAAACGAATTCCAATTTTCATTTCCTTGATTACTAGTGAGACTGAAATACTTTTAAATGTTTTGTAGAAAGGTACATTTTTTTCTTTTGTGTATTGCTCATGTAGGAGGATTTCAGTGTCTTATAAATTATAGAATTCTTTATATACTAAAAGGTATCAACTTCTTTTCAGTCACAGTTGTCACAAATATATTTCCAGTTTAGTGTTGGCTTTAAGTTTTGTGGTATTCTCTAATCTACAGAAAGTAAAAGTTCTATGTATTCGAACTACACTATCCTTTCCCTTAATTTTTTTTCATTGCTTTTAAAAAATTTAATTGTAGATTCACATATAGTTATAAGAAATACAGAAACGCCATGTACCCTTTACCCAGTTTCTCCCAATGGTAATATTTTGCAAAACTATACAACAATATCACAACCAGTACGTTAATATTGATGAAGTTAATACACGGAGCATTTCTATCACAAGGATTCCTTATATTGTCCTCTTATTGCCACACCTACTCCCTCCTGCCCGAATTTCCTCAGCCTCTGGCAACTACCACTAATCTGTTCTCCATTTCTATAATTTTGCCATTTCAAGAGTGTTCTATAATTATACAGTATGGAACCTTTTGGAATTAGCCTTTTTCACTCTGGAAATTCATCCAGGTTGTTGCATTTATCAGTAATTTATTTTTAATGCTGAGTAGTATACCAAACTACCAATGTACCATAATTTGTAACCATTCACCTGCTGAAGGATGTCTGGCTTGTTTGCAGTTTGGGGCTACTACAGATAAAGCTGCAATACATATTTGTGTACAAGTTTATGTGAACCTAAGTCCTCACTTTTGAGGTAAATGCCCAGGAGTGCAACTTCCGGGTTGCACAGTGGATCTAGTTTGTCCACGTCCTTGTCAGCATTTGATATTGTTATTGTTTTTTTTTTTCTTTCTTTTAGTCATTCTGCTAGGTGTGTAGTGGTATTTACTGTGATTTTAATTTGTCTTTCCCTAATGGCTAATGATGTTTAACATCTTTTCATGTGCTTATCTATCATCTGTATATCCTCTCTGGTGAAAGTCTGTTCATATCTTTTGCCCATTTCCTAACTGGACTATTTATTTTTCACTGTTGAGTTTTGAGAATTCTTTATATACTCTAGATAGAAGTCCTTTGCTGGACATGTGATCTGTACATATTTTCTCTCACTGTGTAGCTTGTCTTTTCATCATCTTAACAGGGTCTTTTGCATAGTAAAAGTTTTGGATTTTGAGGAGATCCATTTATTAATTTTTCCTTTTACGAATTGTGTTTATGATGTCAAGTCTAAGAACTCTTTGCCTAATCCTAAATCCCAAAGATTTTCTGTATTTTTTCAAAAAAGGTTTATAGTTTACCATTTACATTTATGTTGATGACCCATTTTTAATTAATTTTTGTGTAACACATAGAACTTCATTTGATAATTATTTTTTGCTATGGATATCCAGTTGCTAGAGCACCATTTGTTAAAAAGCCTATCTTTCCTCTACTAAAAGGCTTTTGTAACTTTGTCAAAAATCAGTTGTACATATTTGTGTGGTTCTGGGTTCTCGGTTCTGTTCCTTTGATCTATGTGTCTACTTCTATACCAATATCACAGTTTTCATTATTGTAGCTATATAATAAGTGTTGGAATCAGGTAAACTAATTCCTCCAATTTTTTCAAAACTGTTTAGCTATTCTATTTTCTCTGCTCCTCCATATATATTTTAGAATAATCTGGTTCAGGGGCGCCTGGGTGGCTCAGTTGGTTAAGCTTCCAGCTCTTGATTTCAGCTCAGGTCATGATCTCACAGTTCATGAGTTCGAGCTCCACATCTGCTCGAATCTGCTTGGGATTCTGTGTCTCTCTGCCTCTCACTCATGTGCTCTCTCTCTGTCTGAAAATAAACTTTCAAAAAATATATATAAATAAAATTGATATCAGCATGTTCATTGCTATTATGTAGAAATACAAAGGTTTTTTATATTTTTATCTTGTATCCTAACACCTTGCTGAATGCACCCTGGCCGTTTTAAAGATGGATTCCTTGGAGTTTTCTACAAAGGCAATCACATAATCTTCAAAGAGGAGCAGTTCTGTTTCTTCCTTTTTAATCCTTATGCCTTTTATTTCCCTTACCTTCCTTACTGCACTACCTATAATTTTCCAGGTTATGCTGAGTAAAAGTGGTCACCCTTGCCGGTTCCCAGTCTCAGGGGGAAAGCATTTATCTTTGACCATTAAATATAATGTTAGCTGTAGGTTTCTGTAATTCTCTTTATCAAGCTGATGAAATTCCTCTCTATTTCTAGTTTTCTGAAAGTTTTTATTATGAATGGATCTTGCAATGCTTTTATGCTCAAGAAATCCTTTCCTGTTAAAGAGCCAGTACACATTCACAACCATTTTTCCTGTTTTTTAAAGATTCTCTATCCCTAACTTAGTATATCTAGAATTATTTCACCATCAAGTGTGCATACAGGCTCTCTGGTCTAGCAACGATGGAAACACGGGGACCCTTTACTTTCGACAATAGAAAACCAAATGAGAAATATTGAAAATGTTGATTTTCAAGCATTCCTAGGTAGTGTAGCATGCTCCCTGAGAACAGGGAAACAGAGCCCAGTGGTCTCACAGGGCTGGGAAGACAGACTATGAATTAGGGAGGCCAAGGCAGCTGGAATTTACAGGGAAGAACAAAAGAAAGAAAGAAACTTTGCAGAGAGAGTTCCAGGGGTCTTTAGAGATAACCCTTCAGGTTTTAGCGGAGTTCTGATCTGTGCATATATGTGAAAGAACTACCCATGGCCAGGAAAAAACTACTGAAAGCATTAAGCCTCAAAATTCTGAGGGCTCATACATCGCTGGGAATAGGTCATGATCCTACTAGCCGGAGAAGAAAGACATTGTGGAGCGTCAGGCAGAATCCCGAGAAGGGCACTGCCCTACCAGTGGGGCTAACTTAGCCAGAGTCTGGCTGCTCCAGACCCAGTCTCATAAATCTTAAAAACAAGCCTTGAAGGAATCCAATGGATTTCTGGTAAATTAACGGTGTGTTAAAAGTAAATCCAACAGCTATTTAAAGTACTAAAACAAAATAAAGATTCTAACAATGTAAAACTGGCAAGATCAATCATCCAGTCAAAATTTACCAGGCATGCAAAAAGGGCATGAAATAAGGGGCCACAGCAAGGAGAAAAACTAGTCACTAGAAACAGACCCAGATGATAAGATCAGCAGCTAAGACTGTTAAGAAGCTATTACAAATATGCCTCATATTTTTAAGAAGGTAGAAGAGTATATGAATTTATAAGAAACAAAATATGAAAGCTATAAAAAAAGATCCAAATGGGACTTCCAGAAATAACAATATCTGAATTAAAAATACACTAAATGAGGCTGAGAGCAGCTCATATACTACTTAAAAGGTTAACAAACCTAAAGACACAAGAAGAAAAATTATTCAAAATTAAGCACAACATGAAAAAAGAACAGACCACACACTGATATTGACCTGTAGGGCAATATTAATGGTATAACAAATGTGCAACCGGAGAACCAGAAGTGGAAGGGAGGGAAGAGAGAAGGGGGGGAAGAGACAATGAGGGGGGAAA
>NW_027530670.1:2055658-2073349 GCF_008692635.1 Crocuta crocuta | reverse complement strand
GCTAGAAATAAATAAAACATTAAAAAAAATAAAATAAAATAAAATAAAATAAAAAAATGGCCAAAGTGGTTGGGACAAGGGAATCAATCAAAGATCTAGGTTTTCACCTTGAGAAACTAGAAAAGAAACAGCAAATCAAACCAAAAGGAAGGAAATAGTAAAGAACAGAAATCAATTAAACAGGAAACAGAAAAGTAGAAAAGCAACAAAAAATGAAACCAGAACACACTTCTTTGAAAAGATAAACCTCTCGCCAGTCTGATCAGGAAAAATTTAAATAACATAATATAAACAAATTTATACTAATAATAAATATGACAATTTGGATGAAATACATAAATCCCTTGAAAGAAATAAACGATCAAAGCTCAGTCAAAAAGAAGTAACCTGAATAGCACTGTATCTGTTAAAGAAATTAAATTCATAGTTATGTAAATCTTACCAAGATAACTAGGCTCTGATGGTGTCACCAGAAAATTCCATACTTAAGACAAAATAGTAATTCTATACAAAGTCTTCTAGAAAATAAAAGGAGGAACACATGTAATGCATTTTCTGAGGCTGGCATTACCATAAAATCAAAACCAAAACGATTACAAGAAAGCAAAAACTACAGACCAATCTTCCTAAACACAGAAAGAAAAAGTCCTGAGCAAGTTGAATCTAGCCATGTAGAACACCATGACAAAGTAGAATTTATCCCAGGAATGTAGTTATTTCAACATTCAAAAATCAATATAATTCACTGGATTAACAAGATGATTAATCATGATTTATTAACATCATGATTAAAAACTCTCGGCAAAGGAACGCTAGAAGGCATCTTCCTCAACCTAAAAAAGAGCATCCATGAAACCAACAAACAGCTCACGTCATACTAATGGAGAATGTGTGAGTGCCTCTCCCTAATATCAGGAGAGCAAGGATGTTTGCTCTCACCACCTCTATTCAATATTGTGCTAGAGTTTCTAACCAGTGCAATAAGGCTAGAAAAACAAGAGATATAGATTGGAAACTTAGAAGTAAAACTGTCTTTATTCACAATTTGATTCTCTATGTAGAAAATTCTACAAAATCTAATCCTAAGATATCTAAAGGAAAAAAAAGCTACTAGAACTAAGTGTGTTTAAAAAGGTTATAGGAAGCAAGGTCAGAATACAAAAATAAATTGTATTTCTAGGTAGTAGCAATAGGCAATTATAAATTTTTTATTTTTATTTTTTGTTTTATTTATTTTTGAGAGCAAGAGAGACAGAGCACAAGAGGGGGAGGGGCAGAGATAGAGGGAGACAGAGAATCTGAAGCAGGCTCCAGACTCTGAGCTGTCAACAAAGAGCCTGATGCAGGGCTTGAACTCACAGACTGTGAGATCATGACCTAAGGCAAAGTCAGATGCTTAACCGACTGAGCCACCCAGGCATCCCAACAATTAGAAATTTTAAAATAAATACACTATCATCAAAAACATGACCTACTTAAGCACAAGTTTACAAAACATGTGCAGGACCTATACACTGAAAACTATAAATGCTGCTGCAAATTAAAGATCTAAATAAATGGTGTGATCTAAAATGTTCATGGATTGGAAGATTCAGTATTGCCAGGATGTTACTTCTTCCAAATTGACCTAAAGATTCAACGTGATCCCTGTCAAAATCCTATTGAGTTTTTTCACAGAAATGAACATACTGATCTTAAATGTATGTGAAAATATGAAGGGATAGAATAACCAAAATAATTTTGTAAGAAAAGGAAAAAACAAAGTTGAATTTGCACTACCTGATTTCAAGACTTAACATAAAGACACAGTGATAAAGACACTATGATACTGGTGTAAGTATAGACATGATTTCATGCATATGAAATTTAAGAAAACAGATGAACAAAGAAAAAAAGAAACAAAAAAACAGACTTGTAAGTTATAGACAACAAACTGGTGGTTGCCAGAAAGGTGGGCAGGCAATGGATGAAACAGGTGAAGGGAATTAAGAGTATAGATGTATAATGTATAGAATTGTTCAATCATTATATTGCATACCTGAAACTAATCATTCTGTGTATTAATTATACTTGAATAAAAAATTCTTAAAAAGAGAATCCAGAATTGACCCACACATACACGGTCAACTGAATTTCAACATGCTAAAGTAACTAAATGTAACACAATAAGTGGGAATAATTGGATATCAACATGGAAAAACATTAACCTCACTTCTAATGCCTCGCATCATATAGAAGAATTAGCTCAAAATGGATCATAGGCCTAAATGGAAGCTAAAACTACAACACTTCTAGAAGAAAAACACAGAAATTAGACAAACCTTCAGTTAGGCAAAGATCATAAAAGAAAAATGATAAACTGAACTTCATCAAAACAAAACTTCTACTCTTTGAAAGATGCCACTAAGAAAATAAAAGGCAAAACCACAGTTTAGGAAAAAATATTTGTAAAATAGATAATTGATAATAAACTTATATCCAGAATATATAAAGAACTCTTGCAACTCTTGCAATAAAACCTAATCAACCAATGAAAAAAAACTGGCCAACAATGTGAGCAGACACTTCACTAAGGATATTCAGATGGCAAATAAGCACATTAAAAGATGTTCATCATCATCGTTAGTCACTGGGGAGATGCAAATTAAAATCACAAATGGGATGCTACTATTCATTCAGTAGAATGGCTAAAATTAAAGAGACTGACCATACCAAGTGTTAACAAGGATGTGGAGTAACTACAATACTCATACATTGCTGTCAGAAGGCAAAATGACAGTCACTTTGGAAAGTAAGGTTGACAGTTTCCAAAAGTGTTCAGTACACACTTAACTTTTTTACAAAAACCCAGAAACCTCATTCCTGGGTATATACTTAAAAGGAATAAAAACATGTCTATAGATTTGTATTCAAAAATTCATAGCAGCGTGATTAATAATATCTCAAAGCTGGAAACAACCCAAATGTTCCTAAACTAATGACTGGAGAAACAAACAATGGTAGATCAATGTAACAGACTACTACTCAGCAATTTAAAATAAGTACTGATACTCTCAGCACATGATCTCAAAAGCATTATGCTAAATCAAAGAAGCCAGAAACAAAGGAGCACATGCATTATGGTCCATTTATATAGAAAAGGTAAAACTGTAGAGACAGAAAGTGGTTAGGTTGTTGCTAGGGCAGAAGAAGGAATTAGTGGCAAAGGGGGAGGGAACTTTCTGAGGGGATGTTAACGTTCTGTATCATGATTGTGGTATACTTATACCACTGTACACATTTGTCAAAACTCCTCCAACCACACACTTAAAACTGGTGAATTTGACTGTATTTACATTATATGTTTTCTTAGGTTTTTATTTATTATTTATTTTAAGAGAGACAAAGAGTACAAGTGGGGTAGGGGCAGAGAGAGACAGGGAAAGAGAATCCTAAGCAGGCCTCACACTGTCTGCACAGAGCCTGATGCTAGGACTCAAACCCACATAACCGTGATTTCATGACCTAAGCCGAAACAAAGAGTTGGACATTTAACCGAATGAGCCACTCAGGCACCCTTACATCATATTTTTTAAAAATTTCTAAGAGCTCTTTTCTGGGCTGACAGCTAACCAAGAAATGACAAGACATTGTTTACCTTCCCAGTCTTCCATGTAAGGGGCCTCCTCAGCTTCTTTCTCTGGAGTGGGTCTGTCAGTGAATTTTCCTTCTTTCATGACCCTGGTGATTTCTCGGAGCTGATGCAGCAAACGCTTTTCTTGGTCAGAAGTCACAGTCTGTGCTCTGCTTAGAAATATCAGACACCCCAGCCATTAAAAGGTAAATATTGCTGGGCAACGAACATAGACAATACTATGATCTGTCTGGATCCTAGAATAGGAAGTCCAACAGCAGCAGATAAGTATTCTAGGAATTGATCTTGGGACCGCATAGCTGGTGACTAGATATGTTAGTTCAATGTTCTGATTTTATAAATGCAGAAACTAAGGCCCAGAAAAGATCAAGTGTTTGCTCAAGGTCTCACAATGAATTATGGTCAGTACTGGGACCAGACCCCAGATGTTTCAGCTTTCAGGTTCAGTTCAATCTCTAAGAAATTTCACCATTACTCCTATTACCCATTTACTACAAGCCACTTCTCTCTGAAGCAAAGTCATTAAAAGAAAATGTGCTAGCCCATTAGCCTCAACTAGGGAAAATATGCTACTAGGCCAGCCCTGGAATCACCAGGTTACATCTATTTGTGCAGAAATAAATATGTATCCTAACAATTCAGAGCTAGATCATTCTGAATAAATCTTTTAGACCAGAGAAACTGCAGCCCACAGAGGGGAAATTCCACATTTTATTACTGCTGTTAGTTAACGTCAGCATTTGAACTACAACTAAAGTCCCCTGACTTCTGATAGCATTCTATACATTTTTTTTTTAATTTAGAGGGAGAAAGAGAAGGGAGAGAGAGAGAAAGGAGGGAGAGAGAGAGAGAGAGAGAAAGGAGGGAGAGAAAAAGGGGGGAGAGAGAGAGTGGGAAAGGGGGGAGAGAGAGGAAGAGAGAGAATCCCAAGCAGGCTCCATGCTGTCAGCACAGAGCTTGATGCAGGGCTCAAACTCATGAACTGTGAGATCATGAGCTGAGCTGAAACCAAGAGTTGGACATCAACCAACTGAGCCACCCAGGCGCCCCTCTATGCAATTCTTAGAGCACAGTGCTCAAGTTTCAGTTTAGAAAACCTGGATTTGTGTCCCAATTTAACTGGATAGTTCTAGGCACATGTCTGTAAAAATAAGAAGAGGCTTGGGGCGCCTGGGTGGCTTAGTTGGTTAAGCGTCCGACTTTCGCTTAGGTCATGATCTCACGGTTCGTGGGTTCAAGCCCCGCGTCGGGCTCTGTGCTGACTGCCAGCTCAGAGCCTGGAGCCTGTTTCAGAGTCTGTGACTCCCTCTCTCTCTGACCCTCCCCTACTCATGCTGTCTCTCTCCTAGAAATAAATAAAACATTTAAAAAAAAAAATAAGAAGAGGCTCAAGGATAAAGGCAGGACTACTTCCTTTGAGACTTCTTTGCACTGCATCACACTCACAGGCAGACAAGGCCCTACTTGGAAGACGGAGAACTGGTTTGGGACCAGTTTTGTCTAGTAGCAGGATTTACCAGAAGCTACTTATTCTCTTCCTAAAGATCCAAAACATTCAAGAGCCACGTAACACTCTTGAAGGAAAAAATGACATTCAATACTGGCCTTGTGGAGGTGCCCTCAATTTTTCTAACCAGCTTGTTGGGAGCCTGTGTTTGTATGCTTAGCCTAACACACTTAAACCTTAATGACTAACTGGGGGGAAAAAGTGTTTCTCCCTCCAACATTAAGATGGTAACTGAAGGTGCAACATTTCCACAGACCTCAGTGGGAGGAAACCCAAACCATCATGAGCTCTACTTTTTCCATACTTAATGGCCTCAAAGCCATGATCTGAAGACGCCTGTCTGTTCCACGTTCAGCTAAAATCTTACATTTATTAGGCCTCTTACAGCTCTATTTTTCCTATCAGTACAGGAGTCCTGACTTGTCACAACTGCTCTTCAGCTCTACATAACTCCTAATGCTTACAACAACCCACTCTGTGGGGGGTATCTGGGGCAGCTAGGGCACCCCTAGCTAAAAGAGCCTATGTGTTTGTATTCAAAATATACAAAGAACTTACAAAACTCAACACCCGAAAAAACATTATTTGTTTGCAGTTTAAAAAAATGGGCAGAAAACATGAACATTTTTCCAAAGAAGAT
Source organism: Crocuta crocuta (assembly GCF_008692635.1). NCBI lineage: Eukaryota > Metazoa > Chordata > Mammalia > Carnivora > Hyaenidae > Crocuta > Crocuta crocuta. The sequence continues at coordinate 2,067,568 of NW_027530670.1, read as the reverse complement.
GTACAGATGGCTAACAGACACATGAAAAGATGCTCAACATCACTCATATAAGAAAAATACAAATCAAAACTACAAGGAGATACCATCTCACACCTGGCAGAATGGCTCAAACTAAATACACAGAAAACAAAAGATGTTAGTAAGGATCCACAGAAAGGAGAACACTCGCACTCTTTGTAGGAATGCAGACTGGTGCAGTCACTCTGGAGAACAGTATGGAGGGTCCTCAAAAAGTTAAAAATAGAACTACCCTAGGATCAAGCAATTGTACTACTGGGTATTTACCCACATGATACACAAATACTGATTCGAAGGGGGCACAGGCACCCTGATGTTTATAGCAGCAGTGTCAACAATAACCAAATTATGGAAAGAGCCCAAATGTCCATCAACTGACGAGTAAAGAAGATGTGGTATATGGATATAATGGAATATTATTCAGCCATAAAAAAACAAACTCTTGGGTTTATAACAACATGGGTGAAGCTAGAGAATATTATGCTAAGCAAAGTAAGTCAGAGAAAGACAAATACCATATGATTTCACTCACATGTGGAATTTAAGAAAAAGATGAACATGGCAAGGCGCAGGGAGGCAAACCATAAAAACAGATTCTTAACTATAGGGAACAGAGTTGCTGGAGGGGAGATGAATTGGAGGATGGGCTAAATGGGTGATGGGTACTAAGGAGGGCACTTAGGATGAACACTGGGTATTCTATGTAAGTGATGAATCACTAAGTCTTACACCTGAAACTAATACTACACTGTATGTTAACTAACTGGAATTTAAATAAAAACTTGAAAGAAAAAAAAAAAGCCTATGCGCTTATCACAAAGCTCTTGCCCTTGGGCTGCACATGTTACTTCTCTGGACTGTCCTCAAGGCATTTTGGTTTTTACTGAAACAGTCTTGCCTTTGTTTCCTAACTGATGGAAAACCAGAACCCCTAATTTTAAAAGGAATGGCTAGGCTAGAAGCAGAAACAGGCAAGTGAAGCTTTCTCAAAATTCTAAGTTAAAGTGTCCTCTTTTACCTCTCCACAAATATATTCCTATTGTCCATATCATGCATGAGGCAATTAATCACGGCCCACCTCATATCTTCTGAATTTATGTAATGAATGTTTTCACAGATTCCTCATTGTCTCAATTTGGTTTGATAGTCATGGAAGGCACTGATAAATTCAGGATGGTACAGGCACAGTACCATGAACATCACAAGTGCTCAATAAATATGTGTTAGTTTATTGGTCCCCATTTCCTTGTCATGCATTTTCTCCCATCTTCTGGAAATCTGGCTTCCATGTCATCATTTTACCACAACTTGTGAAAATCATCAGTGATACTTTACTTTCTCAAGCCCAAGAATGTTTTCTTCACAACTCCTTCTTGACTTCTCTGTACTGTGAGCTATCCTTTCCTTGAAATGTTCTCTTCCCTTGGCTATTGAGACATTCATATTCTTCCCACTTCTTTTAACCATTCCTTGCATCTCTGATCCTGGCTCACTTTCCCCCATCTGCCTCCTAAACACATGGTTTTCCTGAAGGCTTGATGCTTGGGCTCTCACTTCTCCATTCTTACAGTCATGCCTTCAGGAATTACAGTATTAAAATCAAACCACTACCTCTACATAGATGATGCCCAAACTCTACCTCTAATCTTGACTTTTCACATGAAAACCAGTACCATGTAGGCATTTCCACTGAGAAACCTCGTCGTTAGTGAAGTTAACCTTAAATTCACTCTTCCAGGTGCTAGCTGGCCCAGGATAAGTAATAGCTGCATGAGCAGCCAGGTTTGGAGAAGTTGGGGACGGCAGATTCCAAGATGCAAGAAAAACAGAAGCCCAAGTTGGAAGATAACTCATCAGACTTTTAAGTTTTATAAACTCAGAGGAATCATCAAGTTCTGAATCCAAAAGTAAAACACGGAAAGAATGAAACAGTTTCTTCTAAACACCATTCATACCTAGAACAGAGTTCAGATCATCAAAAGATTCCAGGTTACTGCCACACAGTATGATACACCTTGTGAATTTGATCTCATCTTTCCCCATGGCCTTTCTCTGATCTCCAACCAAATGATTTCCAAACTTGTGTCTTTGCTCCTAACTTCAATACCCAAGCTTCCTATTGTTGTTGTAGATCATACATAAGATGTTCTGATGGTACCTCAACCATATTCAAAGCTGGACTCATGATCTCTATCCCAAAGTCTCATCTTTATTCTCCTCTTGTGTTTTTATCTTGGTTGATAGCATAATCTTCCTTCTAGTTTGGGCTATAAATCCCCCCAACTCATCTTTAGTTCTTTCTTCTTCTTCACTGCTCTTACCTTTTCCTTAGTTTTCCTTTTGGGGAATTAACTCCTTTTCTGCTCATAATGCAAAGGTTACAGTGAGGCTATCCATCCCCTCACCTCTCCCCTTCAAGGGTGGCCACATGGTCCACAGCCAATCATCACACTACATCCTTTGGTTGTAGACTGATTCAGTGATATATACAGGACCCAAGTTGGGGCAAATGTACTTTCTCCTAAAACTGGATCTTGAATGCAACAAAGCCAGACCTGAAAACTTTTCATGTTAATTCATTCTGGCAGCAGTCTTTGAAGAGACTGTCCATTTGTTCCTTCCTCTAAATCCTCAGAGCTGCTCTGGTTCCCACGCTTTCTAAAATCTGGATCTTCAGCTATTCTTTTGATTTTGTGACCTACCCCGTACTTTTCCAAAAAATTCTGTCACCTTCTCCAAGTTTTTGCTATCAAGGAAACCCTGGAAACAGCCTGTGAATTTTTTAAAGTTTTTATTTATTCATTTATTTATGTAATCTCTATACCCAACATGGAGCTTGAACTCCAGTCATGAGATCAAGAATCACAGGCTCTTCTGACTGAACCAGCCAGGTACTCCCAATCTAGGATTTTTTCCCCTCCTCCATCAAGTCCCCTTAATTTGGACCCTCATTTCCACTCTCACCGCCCTGTTTATTACCTTTTGCTAGGACTTTTTCAGTAACCTAGCATGTGGTCACTCTATATATCCCCAAAAGAATTACTTTTCTAAAGCACAGCAGAACATGACACTTGTCCTTGAAAGCCTTCAGAGGCATTCTAATATAAAGACAATGAATTGCAAACTTCTCAGCCTACCATTCAGGGCCTTCTCGTCTGGGCCCAGTTTACTTTTCTACTCTTCTCCCCTTACTTACTGCCCTATTTACCGTAGCCCTGATGTGCTCCACTCTAGTTACCTATTCCAAAAACAAGTCTTGACTCTCTCCTTGTTTGCTGCTTATGCCACCCTCTCCCTCTGAAATAGTCCTCCCCCCGCCCAAACTCTGCCTGCAGAAATCCTTTCATCCTATAAGGCCTATTCACATTCTTCCTTTTCCATAGAGTTTCTGTGGTAGAGAGAATGATGTTCCCTTCTCCACTCTGCAAAGAAGTCCACATCCTAATCCTTGGAACCTAAAATAATGTTCCTTTGTATATCAGGGGACTTATGATTGCAGATAGAATTAAGGTTGCAAATCAGCTGGCCTTAAAATAGGTTACCCTGGGTTTCCTGGGAGGGCACAATGTAATTACAGGGGTCCTTAAAGATGGAGGACGGAGGCAGAAGAGGTCAGAATAACATGACGTAAGACGGTCTCAATCCACTATTGCTGGCCTTGAAGAAAGAAAAGGTCCATTGAGCCAAGGATTGTGGGTAGCCTCTAAAGGCTGAAAAAGACAAGAAATGATTTTCCCCCAGAGACTCCAGAAGGAAATGCAGTCCTGCCACCTTGATTTGAGCCCAGTGTAAGACTTCTAACAGAGAACTGTGAAATAATAATTGTGTGTTGTTTTAAGGCATTATGGTTGTGGTCATTTGTCATGGTGGCCACAGAAAACTAATACACATCCCTGGAGTATACTTGCCTCTCTGAGACGCAGTTTCTTATAGAGAAAATAATATCTGCCATGGACAACCACATAGGGCTGCAAAGAACAAATCAAGCTAGATGCCTAAGAAGATATTCTTCTTATTGCTGAAATGGCCTGTTTTATTTAAAGTACTTTCTTTATATCTACCTCATTCATTCTTTCAACATATACTGATGCTGTCAGTGCACCAGCATGAGGAATACAAATCTGAACAATAAAAATTTCCTGTCTTCAAGAAGGTTACAGGGCATTAGGTAGGACAGAAAAGTTGATGGAGGATCAGAGAGTAACAGGATGCTTACAATATTCAGCAAAGCTAGGTGATATGGGAGCACATCAGACGAATGTCTAGAGTGTGAGGTTCAGGGATGCTGAGAGAATGATGTCTAAGTTGAGACCTATAAGAGAGAGTTAAAGATGAGGGCGTGTCAGGGTGACATTCAATAAAGGAGAAAAGTATATGCAAAGTCCTAGAGCAAAAGTAGATGGGTATTTTGGAGGAAAAGCAAGTAGTCATTGTCACTGGAACACAGAGAGAGTGATGGAGAAAGCAACAAAGGCAGTTAGAGCCATGTCACCCACACCATGTAAGCCAGGTTAAAGATTCTGTACTTTACCAAGAGCAACAGGGACTCGTTCAAAGGTTAAAAGAAAAAGAACATAAACCATTTGTTTGGAAGAGAAAGCGAATCAAAGAGAGACAAAATTAGAGAAAAGGAAACCCCAGGAGATACCACAGGGTCCAGTCCTGACCTATGTCAAAAGTAAAGGCCTCAGTGCAAGATCTGTGATCAACAAAGATGCAAAAATCCTCAACCAAATAGTAGCAAACCAAATTCAACCATACATTAAAAGGATCATTCATTACATTCACCATGATCAAGTGGGATTTATTCTAGGGATGCAGGATGGCTCAATATCCACAAATCAATCAACATATACATCACGTTAACAAAACAAAGGATAAAAATCACATGATCATCTCAATAGATGCAGAAAAAACATTTGACAAAATTCAGCATCTCTTCATGATAAACTCTCAACAAAGCGCGCTTGGAGAGAACATACCTCAACATAATAAAGGCTGTATAGGATGAACTCCTACCTAACATCATACTCCAGGGTGAAAAACTGGAAGCTTTTCCTCTAAGATCAGGAACAAGACAAGGATGTTCACTCTTACCCCTTAGTTCAACATAGTATTGGAAGTCCTAGCCTCAGCAATCAGACAAAAATAAATAGAAGGCATCTAAACTGGTAAGGAATAAGTAAAACTGTCACTACTTGCAAATGACATAGTATATATAGAAAACCCTGAAGACTCCACCAAAAAACTATAATAAATGAATTCAGTAAAGCTGCAGAACACAAAACTAATGTACAGGAATCTGTTTATAGACATCTGTGTTTCTATGTACTAATAATAATGTAGCAGAAAGAAAAATAAAACAATCCCATTTACAATTGCACCAAAAAGAAAAATAAAACAATCCCATTTACAATTGCACCATGTTTTAAATTTTAAAAACATGTTTATTTACTTATTTTGAGAGAGAGAGCACAAGAGCAGGGAAGGGGCAGAGGGAGAGAGAGAATCCCAAGCAGGCTTTGTGCTGTCAGCACAGAGCCCAATGGGGGCTCGAACCCATGAACCATGAGATCATGAAATGAGCCAAAACCAAGAGCTGGACGCTCAACTGACTAAGCCACCCAGGTGCTCCTGTCGAGGAATAAATTCAACCAAGGAAGTGTATTGAACAAGACTAGCACCATGTTGAACAAATCCACCATGATGACCACTCTGTGAGCTGAAGGCTTCTTCAGTATAGCACTACCCTCACACACATACTCTGAACACACCCTTAAATAGAAGCTTGGGGTATAATGTCCTTGGATCTTCTCTAGAGATAGACTGTGACTCTAAAACAGGCCCTCCCAGTTCTCCCAGCACTACTCCCCAATCTCCAGGGCTATAAAAGCAGGTCTTATGGGAGGTGGGGTTGTAGAGATCTACTCTTCTTGTGGCCACCCACAACACACTTCTCATAAGTTCTTTAAATAAACCATTTGTTAGCAAGCTGGATTCCTCGCTTTTTTCTTCGATCTATGGCTCCTTAGGCCTTTGGAGATCATTCTGCATATACCTCCCTTTCATAAAACAAGGTGAAATACCTATACTCTGCAGCCTATAAGACACCAATGAAAGAAATTAAAGACAATACAAACAAATGGAAAGATATACCACATTCACCAATTGAAAGAATATTGTTTAAATATCCATACCACCCAAAGCAACCTACAGATTCAATGCAATCTCTATCAAAACACCAATAGCATTTTTCACAGAACTAGAACAAATACTAAAATCTGAATAGAGCCACAAAACACCCCAAAAAGCCAAAGCAATCTTGAGAAGGAAGAACAAAGCTGGAAGTAGCACAATCCCAGATTTCAAGATAAACCACAAAGTTGTAGTTAGCCACTATGGTATAGTATGTACTGGCACAAAAATAGACAAAAAGATCAATGGAAGAGGATAGAAATCCCAGAAAAAAAACCTCCCACACCTACACGGTAAATTACTCTGTGACAAAGGAGGCATGAATACACAATAGAGAAAAAATAGTCTTTAATAAATAGTGTTGGGAAAATGGACACTACATGCAAAAGAATAAAATGGACCATTTTCGGGGCGCCTGGGTGGCTTAGTTGGTTAAGCGTCCGACTTTCGCTTAGGTCATGATCTCGCGGTTCGTGGGGTCGAGCCCCGCGTCGGGCTCTGTGCTGACTGCCAGCTCAGAGCCTGGAGCCTGTTTCAGTCTATGACTCCCTCTCTCTCTGACCCTCCCCTGCTCACGCTGTTTCTCTCTCTCCTAGAAATAAATAAAACATTAAAAAAAATTTTTTTTTAAATTAAAAAAAAATTTTAAAAAATGGACCATTTTCTTACATCATACACAAAAAATAAACTCAAAATGGATTAAAGACCTAAATGTGAGACCTGAAACCATAAAGTTCTAGAAGAAAACACAGGCAGTAATCGCTCTGACATCAGCCTTGGTGACATTCTCCTGGAGAGATCTCCTCAGGCAAGGGTGTTGTTGCAAAACAACAGCAAAAATAAACTATCAAGACTACCCTAAAAGAAAAAGCTTTTGCACAGCAAAGGAAATCAACAAAATGAAAAGGCAACCTGCTGAATGGGAGTAGATATTTACAAATGATATTTCTGATAAGGAGTTAATACCCAAAGTACATAAACAACTTTTATAACTCAACACCAAACCACCCTCCCCCCACCAACAAATAATCCAATTAAAAGAGGCAGATGACCTGAACAGATATTTTTCCAAAGAAGACATCCAGATGGCCAACAGACACATGAAAAGATGCTCAACATCACTCATCATCAGGGAAATACAAATCAAAACCACAATGAGGCATCATCTTACACCTCACAGAATCGCTAGAATCAAAAAAGACGAGAACAAGTATTGGCAAGGATGCAGAGAAAAAAGAGCCCTTGTACACTGTTGGTGGGAATGTACATTGATGTAGTCACTGTGGAAGACAGTACAGAGGTTCTTCAAAAAATTAAAAACAGAAATACTATATGATCCAGTAATTCCACTACTCAGCATTTACCCAAAGAAAACAGCACCACTAATTCAGAAAGTATGTACCCCTATGTTTACTGCAGCATTATTTACAACAGCCAAGATATGGAAGCAACCCAAATGTCCATCAATGAGATGAATGGATAAAGATGTACACACACACACACACACACACACACACACACACACACACACACACAGGAATGTTATTGCTAAGCCATAAAAAAGAATGAGACCTTGCCATTCACAACATGGATGGACCTAGAAAGTATTATGCTAAGTGAAATCAGTCAGAGAAAGACAAATAACATGATATCCCTTACATGTGGAAGCTAAAAAAACAAAACAAACCAAAACAAAACAAGACACAGAAACAGACTTAAATACAGAGAACTGGTGGTTGCTGGTGGGGGGAGTAGGCAAAATAGGTAAAGCACATTAAGAGATATAAACTTCCAGTTATAAAATAAGTCATGTAGATGAAAAGTATGCCATAGAGAATATGATACTGTAATGATGTATGGTGACAGGTGTAACTATATTTATTGTAGTGAGCACTGTAATTTATATTGAAACTAATGGAACACTGTATGCCAACCTCAAAAAAAGAAAAGGTAAAGGCATTCATTCATTCATTCATTTTCATTCATTCATTCACCCATTCTTCCCTTTCAACTAATACTTTTTTAAAGCCTACTGTTGGCCTGTGCTAGGCTCTGGGAATAATACAGATAATCCCTGCCCTAGCAGAGTTTAGAATCTTTTGCAAGGAGACAGAATTATTAACTAGAAATAAATAATAAGACATGGTGATTGATAAGATATAGAAGTGAGGGAAAAGGTCAGTCAGGGATAACATCTGATTTCTGCTTTGGGCGTCTGAGTAGATGATGGAGCCATTTGCTGAGATGGAGAATATTAAAGGTGAAGTAGGGTCAGCTGAGGACAGATGATGATTTTCATTTCGCACATTCATTCATTCAAGAGACATTTATCAATTGAAGATGAGCAGCTAATGTATGAGATATGTTCAGTAGGACCCTAAATACAGGGGTCAGGAAGCGAAGTATCTTCGCAAAAAATGCCATGGTTTACTCTCCTACCATAATACAGGTATACAAATCCTTATATCAAAAGTGAGTATCTATTCTTTTTCAACAGTAATGATTTCCTTAGTATCTACTATGTGAACACAGTGAACAAAACAGACTAAGTCTGTCCTCAATAAGTTCATATCCCAGCAATGCACGCCATAAAGTCCCATACGCATCCTCAAGGTGCCTGCTAAAGCTGTTTTCTGCCCAACATTGCACCCTCACTTCTTCCTCAGGCCACGCCATGCTTCCAGGAAGTCAATGATTACAACTGGACATACTGCTTCAGGAAGGAAACTTTGCTGATCGTAAGGACAGAAATAAGAACACTTCAATTCTGATTCCTGGATCCTTTCCTTAGTCTGTCCCTGGGATGGATTTTGTGCTAAGTGTCATTCTTAATCTATTTTCTCTTTTCTCTCTGTCTCAAGCAGATTAAAAAAAAAGTATAATTTTAAGTAAAACCAGATTATTAGACAGCTATGAAATCATCTTCAAGAGAACCTGGTTACTTGGCCCTGTAGCATGCTCCTAAACTTCCCCTCACAAAAATGTACACACACAACACAGACTCTTGAAAGCTGAGACTCTGGTAAGCAGATGGTATGAAAATGGGAATGCTTAGTGAGAAGTCATATGTAAGTGACAAATAAGTTGACAATTATATACAATGAAACTAAGTGGTCCAGAACTTAAAAGCAAAATTTTGAACTGATTCTCTAAATGGGAAATAGTCCGAGTCCTGTTATGTGAAAACCTACCTCTCACCATTAGGTCCCACTCTGTTAATTAATTTTTCCATGGCTTCCTCAGTCTCCTTCAGTTTTTCTTGCAGTTGAACAAGCTCAAAGTTGGCTGAAAAACAAGCATCAATCTAAGAACTGTAATACATAACTTCCAAAGCTCTTTTCTGAAACTGGCTGGCTGGGACACACTACAATAATCTCACCATTGTGAAATTCAGTACAGAGGCTCAGAGTCCCTCTAACTGATCCAGCTAGGACACAAAGGGTACCACGGTGAGGCCCTGAGATCTCAAGGATGTGTGTTTAGGGAGTAATGAACAAATCACACTCTTACACACAGAAACACAGCAGAACCAGCTAAAGAAAATACCGAGGAGTGAAAAAATACCCCTACACAGTCACCCAACAAGAAATGAAAAAGATAAACATAGCCTTTCTAATCCAAGTGATGCTGGAGGGTAAAGTACCAAACCTGCAAGGTACTTTAGAAAAAGATTTAAGACCCCGAAAAGAGCAATTTTTCACCTGTACCCAAAGTCTGAAAACATATCTAGAAGATAATGGTTTAAATATTATGCTGCTTCATTAGGGGAAGTCTTGAGCTAGGGCTGAAGCCTCTCTACCCAAGGTTTCCAACCAACTCCTCTGGGGTGAAATGGTGTAACCCTGGCTCCCAATATTCTCAGTAAAGCTCAACAGAAATCACATCTATCTACTGAAATTAACATTAAGTCCCTAAAAATAGGTCTGAAAAAATAAGTCAGTGAGTACATTAACTTTAAGGCATCAGGAAAATAAAATGCTGTTTATTATGCAGATAGTACAGTTTTTCTGTTTCATACCTGAGTACCCTTCTACCCAGATCTATTTAGAAGGTAAAATATAGTATCTCAAATATTTAATATTTCTAGAACATATTCTTTTGCATGCAGTTAACATCTGTAAAGTGTCTAGAGAACTGTGCCATGTAAATGCTTTTTTTTATTTTATTTTTTATTTTATTTTCATTTTTATTTTCTGCATGTTTCAAAATTGAAAAATAAGTAGATATAACTGCTACATTACAAAACAGCTATTCTTAGGAATTCATTTTATTACTTTTTTCCTACTCTTTGTCCAAAAATCTTTTCAAAATTATTTTTCTGATCCATTTACCATCATTGTTGGTTAGACATTATCACAAAGCTTTCTTAAAGAATTCCTTCACTATTTAAGATTAAAAAAAATTTTTTTTTAATGTTTATTTATTTTTGAGAGAGAGAGCAAGCAAGAGAGGGCGAGCAGGGGAGGGGCAGAGAGAAAGGGAGACAGAATCTGAAGCAGCCTCCAGGGCTCTGAGCTGTCAGCACAGAGCCTAACTCAGGGCTCGAACCCAAAAACTGCGAGATCATGACCTGAAGTTGGACACCCAACCAACTGAGCCACCCAGGTGCCCCATAAGATTTCTAAAAAGGATTCAGACTGTGACTGGGGTATCTACTCCCACATAGAACCTGGAGTAAATCTAAAAAGCAGTTACAGCTGAGGGCAGATGCTTCAGGGGCTCAGCCTCATTTCATTGTGGTGCTGTCTTTCTTCTAAAAACTTCTGATGAGGCTCCATTAGCCACAGGATAAAGCAATTAGGCCTCCAAGATCTGCAACAATATGGCTTAACCTGCCTACCCTTCAGGCCACCTTTCCTGCAGCTGTCCTACATCAGGTTGGGTCTTACTAGGGTCATCCCATCTATGGAATCAGGACCCAGCTGGAGATCATTCCCTGCAAGGCTTTCACCAAGTCCCTTTGAGACAGTAAACTTTTTATCAAGTTATTTTTCCTGACCTCCTTCATTTCCTCAGAGAGCACAGAATATTCTACTTGGTCAGTAAATATTTGATGACCAAGTCAGAGTGTTAAACTCTGCCCTAGATCTAATAACGGATTTTGGCATTGGCTTGATCTCTCTTCCTTAGTTTTCCTTTCCGTGAAATAAAAGATATCTGCTACCAATATTCTAAAGCCTGGAAAATGAGAAGTAACTCATGCCAAATGTGAAATATAAATTTGCTAATATAAAAAAGTGATGGTTTTGTACTTTTTGTAACTCTTTCTCTTAAAAGCCCACCGTCAATATGGAAACTTGAGAATTCCCAGAGCTTAGGTAGAAATGGCATCAGATTAATTTGGGGCAGCTTCTGAGAAATATCCACAGACTGTCCCTCTGGCTACATTATGGTGGTCTGACTCAATAAAACTTGTGCATCTACTGAAAAGGAGAACTTACTAATTTTCCTGTGGGCGTTTCCAGCTGTGGCCGTAGAGCATTTCCGATCCTCTGCAGGAGTTTTCCCCTTTGAAAGCTGAGAATTGAAGGAGGTACAGCACATCAACAGCAGTTCAGAACCTTAAAGTCATGGAACCCCTCATATTAAACGAAAAAAGAAAAGGTTGGGAGACAAAAATTACATCAGAAATCGAATAGCAATACTAGAGAAACATCTCAAAAAAAAAAAAAAAAAAAGGAAAGAAAAGCAAACACT
>NW_027530670.1:1939168-2055551 GCF_008692635.1 Crocuta crocuta | reverse complement strand
AAAAAAAAAAAAAAATAAAAAAAAAAAAAAAAAAAAAAAAAAAAAAAAAAAAGGAGAGAGAAGGAGATAATAGAAGGTTCCTGAGTAAAAAACCATCAAGGCACAAGGACAAAAAAAATCTCTTTCCAGGTCATCTGCTCTACACACATTCATCTAAAAGGAGGTGTATAGACCTAGGGGATGTTCTTACAGAGGTGACTGGGCTCACTGCAGAGTGCCTGGGCAAGAAGGAACTCACCCTCTTGCTCTGGTTAGAGGGGCACAGGAAGTACTTAAGATTCCCAAAAAGGATGCAGAACATGACTTCCGATCCACTTCACAGTGTCAAGGCCCATAGCCCGCTGAGGCCTGCCTGAAGGTAGAATTTAACTGGGAATCTGCTTTTTAAAGACCCAAACCATGTGTCCCCAGAGCTAGGAAACAGGAGGCTTAGTTTCAGGATGTGGCAGTTTGGTTTCAGAATTACTGCAGAGGCGGTTAAAAACAGTACCTGATACCTCTGGAAGGGGAAAAAAGGACAAAGTGCTGTTGGTATGGTCATTATTTGGTCTCACAGTGGCTACTTGGAAATCACTGTGCTAATCCTAATGATAAAGTTCTTACAATATCTTTATGCCTTTTCAACTTGCAAAGATATCCAATCAAAGAAAAAAAATTAGGGTGGGAGGGGGCTTTGAACTTTATTGCTCACTGTATTAGCAACTAGAAGACCCAGATTTAAGTCCCCATTCTGCATTTCTAGTTGTAAATTCTAGGGCAAACCATTTAAGCTCTGAGAGAAGATTTTCTCTTCTATAAAACTGAGATAACAGTTATCCTAAGTACCTCATAAAGAGGAAGCAAGGTTTAAAGAGGATTTGAATAAAGGTTATGAACTGTAAAGAGTTTTAATGCCAACAATGATTTTTATTACATTAGATTTTATTGACATAATATGATCAAGATGATTCTACTTACCTTAAATAGAATATATAGTATATATAAAAAAATGCCAAAACCATAGATTGGAATAATCTGTCCCATCAGGCCTCTTCCACTACCTCCTCCTCCAGTGCCTCCACCTGATCCTTTGGCCTTGGCAAATGCTTCTGCGAGGTGAGACCTCTGGAAACGAGCCCCAGGGGTCTGGCCATCTGAGGGTGGCTGGTGATGATGCATCATAGGTGGGAATCGACCCAGCTTTCCTGAGAAAATAATCAGTATTTATTTCTTCTACTATTTTAAATATTGCTATTAGGAAAACACCCCATGCACTAAGGCATAAATAACAGAAGCCAACTACAAACACATTTAAGAAAAAACAGGAACTTGATTATAAGGATATAGAGATATCACACAGAAAATCAACAAGATAGCAGCAATCTCTAGGAGCTCACCCAAACCCATTTTCCCTTCCTTTTTAGGTCTTTAGCTTGGTAACATTTTTCTATAGCTTCCTATATAGCTAAATGAAGCTATGTGATGGAGTTCCAACCAGAGGAATGTGAGTGATATGTGCTGGTTCAAGGCCTGGCCTATAAAACTTTCCATGTACGAAACTCCACTTTCATTTCCCTTCTGCAGGCTCATACTGATACCTAAGGAGACCTATGCAGTCATGTTATGAAATGACAGAGCCTCCATCAATCTAGGTTCATGAATAACTATGTGGCACAGAGCCCTCCATTGCTACCACCCCACCAACTTAGAACCATCTGGACCTGTTTATGGGAGTGAGAAATAAACTTCTATTCTGTTAGGGGCATTATACACTTTGGAGTCTGTCACAGCAGTTAGCCACCCCTAACTAATACAGAAAAGGAAATGTGATCTGGTCTCAGAAGAGAGAACTACCCAAACTGGGAAGCGGGAAAGCTCAGGATCTGGGACAGCTACTCTCACATTCCACTTCAATCTCCCTCTTAATGGGGCCATAAGGCTTTTTTTTTTCTTTTGTGTTTCTCTGTGCAGATCTTCTTCATTCTCCCTTATGTGGAGACCATTTCTTTAGCTTCTTTGTGAACACAGAGGAAGACAGTCACCCGCAAGCTCCTCAATTTGCAGATCCTTCAAGAGACCAGCACAGACTCATCACAATTCCAAATTCCTTGGAGGAAGATTCTGAATATTCAGCTTGGGTAGGTATGCATCCCTTTCCGTTCAGCTATAACTGAGCAGACATGATTCACAAAAGGTAGCACAAACACGGTCAAACGGTTCTGTTAGTGGAAGCACAGAGCTTGGAGAAAGGAGTGTGCATCAATGTTCTTGCAGTTTTTCCTCCATCAGGGGCCAACATTAACACCAACTGCCAAGCTCCTGAGAGCCACATTTGAGAAAGCAAAGTACTTTCTTCAAAAGGCCGTATAAACAAGCTTGTGTGGAAAACCAATGGGAACTACCACTACAGAGCAGAAAACACTAGAGAGCAGAAAGACTTCATAAATCAGACTGTAAAAATACAAACTAAGTGAAATATAGTGAATTTGACTTTAACAAAATTAAAGATTTCTGTTTGAGAAAGAATACCATGAACAGAGTTAAAATAGAAGACACACAAGGAAGACCTTATGCAACATCTAGAATTAATAAGAGATTAAATAATTAAAACAGACAAGGAATTTCTACAATTTGATATTAAAAAAATCGTAAGAAACCCAATAGAAAGAGCCTAAAGAAAGAGAAGCTTAAAGGATTAGCAAGTAAATAAAGAAATGATCAAATTCCAAGAAAAACCAACGAGTAAAATACAAATTAAAACAATGAGATTGCATTGTTCATATCAATTAGAAGGGCAAAAATTAGAATGGCGGATAACAGCAAATGTTGACAAACATGGTGAAGCAAGAACTCTCATCCTCTGTGTAAGAAGGCAAACCGATCTAGCCATTCAGCTAGTGACATCATGTCTACGTCCTAGGTGATCTAGTGATCCCACTCTGGTGGATAAATTCCAGAGAAATTCTCAAGTAGGATGGTCTATATGCAAATTATAGACTTTATAGACCTGTGTGAGAATCTGCTGTGATGATCATGTAGCAGGGAGCTTGAAGTAACTCTGATTTTGATAATTAGAAGAATGGAAAATCAAGCCAGAGTGGATACAAATATGGAATTGTATGTAGCTTTTAGAAATCACACTTCAGATGTGCCTATAGCAACATGAACATCTTAAAAAGCACAGAACTGAGTAAAAAAATAAGCAAATACCATTATGAAAGCTGAAGGCATCATAATTATACTACATATGTCCTACATATATACTACATATATAAGTAAATACAAAAGTATAAGGACATAAAACACAGAATGGATACATATGAATGAAGAAGAGAATGGGTATATGGACTGAAGATAAAGAGTTAAAAAGAAAATAATAAGAAAGGAAACTTGCACTCGTGATGTTAAAAAGTTGCTATAAATTGCTGACTATCTTTAAGTCAACTGTGCTCCTGAGGTTAGAAAGAAGGTGGGTGGTCAGGTAGGGAGGTAAGACAGCTAGCTACTAGGTTTGAAAGCTGCCTTCTGCCTTGTATCTTTTCTCAGCCTACTCCACTCTAATAATCCTCCTTTCCCTCCCAATACTGACTTTGAAGGACATGGGAATTATGGAAAGAAATGCTTTTTAAGGGTAGGTCAGCAACAGAAGCAGAGCTTCAGACAGTAGAAGGAAACCAAGTCAACACTCCTTATTCTGACTGCTGTTGACTGTGTAGCTGTTAAATGGTCAAGGATTTTAATATATTAAGTGGTGAGTAATGGCTTTAAGGCTATAATACACCTTCAAAAAATGCCTAGCCAGTATTCAAGAAGCTAACTGTCCTCTTGAGAAAATGTGATATATCAGATGGCCTAGTGTTCAATATGCTAGATTTAGTAACTGGAGTATATGTTGTTGAACTTCATTTTACCATACTAAGAACACAGGCTTAAAAATTGAAAAAAAAAAAAAAAAAAAAAAAAAAAAAAGTTAAAAATTAAATCAGGTAACGGCAACAAAAGGCATTATTTTGCATTTCTAAAATTGAAAAATGATGACAATGCTGAACACTGTACATCTCTCCCCCCAATTTTTATAGTCTGTCAGCCAGGAAGATACTATTACTGGACAGCTATTATGTTCAGGACTCTGTGCTGTAGGTAGGAGAGAGCCATAAATATAATAGAAACAATAGTCGCACACTGAACAATGTTTTTAAAAAGTAGTATATTCAAAACAAATAAACACCACCACGAAAGGACAGGCTATCCTGGGCTTGTTACTAGGCAAACTAAATGTCTAAGCATTAAAAGAATGCAAAAAGAAAAAAGAAAAAGGGGGAAAATGGGATCACTGAAGAGAATGAGACACAGAACAGCAGAGAGGCAAAGGCATGCCAGGTGGAAAGAAGAACATCTGCAACAAGATGCTGAGAGAGAACAAGTAAGAACAAAGAATAAATAAGGCTAACTACCAAATTAGTTTGGCTCCGCTTGGGGAAGTAACAAGAGATAAGAGAGAAGTGGAGGGGGAGGGTTTAAATGCCAACCTGTGGTGTATAAATTTGATAGTATGGGTCTAAGATCAGGGAAATGACATAATGAGAAGGGAGTCTGAAAGGGATTGAATCTAGCATTTGAGTACAGGGGCTAATGCAGAGAGAAACCAGGGTGTGAGAAATCAGCAAGAAGACTGCTGGTATAGCAGCAGCCTGAGGTGCTGGCTATAGCTATAAAGAGGAAGGAATAGATCTCAGGGCTCTTAGCATGAAGTGATCAACATTTAATACTGAAAAGAACATAAAGCTAATGAGGGAAGAGGTCAGAAATATGAAGAGAAGATAATGAAAACCATAGTGAGCTTATGACAAGGGGAAGATTGGGTACACATTTTTCACACACTAAGTTCCAGGTGTTGATGGCACATTCAAGGAAATTGTTATTAGACTACAGTTAGGCTTGAGAAGAACTTCTAAGCTACTAACTAAATGAAAAAGCGAATTAAAACATTAAGGGAGTGAACTATTCCCATATTAAAAGTGTTGGTGGGATAGGTATACTTATGTGCAAAAAGAGGAAGAAAAATGGGAGCTGTCAAGAAGACCAGAAGCAAACCAGTCTCCTTACAAAAATCATCATCATCATCAAAGAAGGACAGCTGAGAATTCTGGAAGAAACTGCTAAAAGACTAATAATGACAACCCCTGTTTTGAGACACAATGTATCCTTGGGAGAAAGGATGGCCACCATATGAAATCTTGACTGTCCACCTATTTAGAAAATAACAGAAAACCAAAATACTACAAAGCATCATACAATCTGCAGAGTCAGAAGGAGGCTTAAAAATCATCCAGTCTTTGAACAAATGGTATGGAGACAACTAGATATCCACATGCAAAAAAGGAAAGGGGGACCTCTACTTCACACTATTTTTAAAAATTAACTCAAAATTGATTAAACACCTAATTGTAGGAAAACTATACAACTCTTAGAAGAAAACACAGACCTAATTCTTTGTGACCTTGAATTAGGCAATGATTTCTTAGGAGACCAAAATCACAAGCAAACAAAGAAAAAATAGGCAAACTGGACTCATCAATTTAAAACTTTTGTGCTACAAAGGATACCTTCAAAAAAGTAAAGACAAAACACTGAATAGGAACAAATATTTGTGAATCACAGATCTGATAAGCTTCTAGTATCCAAAATACATAAAGAACTCTTAACACTCAACAACAAATAATCCAATTAAAAATGGTCAAAGGCTCTTTCTCCAAAGAAAAGATCTAGAAATGGCAAATAAGCACACAAAAAGATGTTCAACACCACTAGCCATCAAGGAACTCCAAATTAAACCCACAATGAGATACACTCAGTTGGTTAAGTGTGACTTTTGGCTCAGGTCATGATGTCATAGTTCGTGGGTTTAAGTCCTGCATTGGGCTCTGTGTGACAGCTCGGAGCCTGAAGTCTGCTTGGGATTCTGTGTCTCCCTCTCTCTCTGTCCCTCCCATGCTCACACTCTGTCTCTCTCTCTCAAAACAAAACAAAAACCCACAAACAACAACAACAAAAACACATTAAAAAACAGATAATAAAGTGTTGGCAAGGATGTGGAGAAAATCGAATTCTCACACTCTGCTGATGGGACTGCAGAATAGTGTAGCCACTTTGAAAAACAGCCTGGCAGTTCTTCAGAAGGGTAAACAAAGTTTCCATATGACCCAGCAATCCTACTCTTAGGTATGTACCAAAGAAGAATATGTTCACAAAAAAACTTGTACAAAAATGTTTATAGCAGCATTTTTCACACTTAGCAAAAAGTCCATCAACTTACAAATGGGTAAGTAAAATGTGGTATATCCATGGAGTATTAATTAGCCATAAAGAGAATAAAGTACTGACACATGCTACAATGCAGATGAACTTTGCAAACATTAAGTAAAAAGAAAGAGCTAGTCATGCAAGACCATATATTACATGATTCCATTAATAAGAATTGTCCAGAATTGGCAAATCTATGGAGACAAAAGTAGACTGGTGTTTGCTTAGGGGTGAGGGGGGAAGAAGAGTGACTGCTAATGGGAATGAAGTGTTTGTATGTGGGAGGGGTGATACAAATGTTCTAAAATTGACTGAGGTGATAGTTGCCCAACTCTGTGACTATATTAAAAACCACTGACTATATACTTTAAATAGATAAATTGCCTGGTATGTGAATTATATCTCAATAAAGCTTTTTAAAAAGTCATCTACTCCAACCATCTGTGTTCAATAATACCCTCCCCTTCCTTAAGTGGAGGACCTGGCTTTGCTGAATATCATCAAACAGGGAACTCAGTATTGCCACCTCTGAACAGCTCTGTTAGAATGGTCTTCTTTATACTGAGTTAATGAGTGAGTAATGGGAGAAAGAAAGGAAATAAAACATAGGGTTTCAAAAAGCAACATGAATGTGATATGGCAAAAAAGTAGGGAAATATGTGATAGAGTTTGCAGACTGGAAAGTAGAGGAATACTTTTTTCAAAGTTAAGTAAGAGAAGGAAATTAGGGAGCAATGCAAATTATAGGCTGGACAGTAAAAATATGTTTTATATCTTGGAGAAGTATGAATATATATTTTGTACTTGGTGTAATACTTCACATATTTATTACTGAACACTTAATCTACCGGACACAGAGATTAAGATGATAAATAAAACAGTTCATATCTTTAAAGAATTTACAGACAGGCAATATAGTTACAGCAACAAGGCAACTAACTATGCCTTAACCATCAAATCCAATCGCTTTTCCAGTCAGGTCTCACTCTAAGACTCCTCTGGCAAGGGGGCACCTGGTGGCTCAGTTGGTTAAGTGTCCAATTTCAGTTCAGATCTTGATCTCACCAGTTCGAGCTCCGCATGGGGCTTTCTGCTGTCAGCACAGAGCCCGCTTCAGATCCTCTGAAACTCATCTGCCCCTCCCCTACTTGCTCTCAAAGATAAACATGAAGAAAAAGAAAGACTCATCTGGCAATACAAGAAAATGATTATCACATACTACTCATTCAGTAAATATGTGCTTGATCTGAATAAATCCTTGTCAAACTTTCCTGCCTTAATCTCTGGCAAATCAATCTCCTGAGCTCTTCTTTTCCTACCGCCTGGTCTTTCAACCTATTCTTTCTCAGTCTCTTGCATAGGTTTTTCTTTAATTCTCTCCTGGAGATTTTTGTCTCAAACATATTCTTTTTCTTCTTCCTTTGGCAAATTCACTCATTCTGACAGGCTCATAATTTCCAAAATATACAGCTCTAGTTCTGATCTTTCTCTCTCAAGTTCCTGTCTCTTATCTCTAAGTCCCGTTAGTATGTATGTCCTTTTGTAGGACTATCATATCAAATCTAAAAATGAAACTCTTTCACCTTCCAAACCCTGGTGTCTCCTCCTGTTCATGTGTGTTTTAAATAGAGTTATTCTCCTAGACCTTTAGACCTCTGCCACCTGTGACCAAAGGTACTCTTGAGATGGTAGGCTGGGGTCAGAATGTTCAATGTGGAATAGATTTGTTCCCCTCCCCCCATAAAGTTAACTGTCCTCAACAGGGAACAACTTCTAAGAAACAACTTTCTAAGAAATGTGGTACCAACCTTAGATCTTGGTACCACATTTCTTAGAACTGAACCCAGGAGGTTTAAAAGTTCACTGGCTATAAAACATTTGTAAAGGTCTAGATGAAATAATTTTTTTAAAAAAGAAACTCTTAAAGTGAAATACTCCAAGTGTACAAAAAAGTATAAATGATAATGTCTGAGCACTTTTAGTTATGTGGTAGGCAGGTATACAACGGGAACACCAGCATACTGTGTCCCACCCTGAGACAGCCACAGCTCTGAATTCAGTTATTAGAATGTATGCTCTATACTTTACTACATCCATAAACTACACACAATGCTGCCTTGAGTTTTAAAATTTTATATTATGAATGGATAGTACTGACAGCTGTATAGTAATACGAATATACTTAATGACACTGTATATACCAACTGGTTAAAATGATAAATTTTATGTTAATTTATATTTTACCACAATTTTAAAACAACTTTTACACAATGGTATCATACTGTATTCATTCTTCTTCAGCTTCCCTTGTTTGTCCTTTTTTCTGGGCGGGGATCAGTATTTTGGCCTAGAAATGTACCATGTTGATATATGTAGCTCTAGTTCATTCACTCCGTCTGCTATACAGCATCTCCTTGTAGTCCATTATCACAATTTATTTACCTCCTCCCCAGCTGATGAATATTTAGGTTACTTTCTATTTTTCACTATGACAAAGATCTTCCTTATAGCTACATTACAAAAAGGGTTTGTGGTTTTTAAAAAATTTTGCTTAAAAAAACAGCTCAAGAGATCAGAACATTAAAATTGCACTTTTCAAAATAGAAAACAGCTGTGTTCACCATCGCTCTATGCACTTAAGTATTCTCTAAAATGGAACCTGACTATATTCTAATCGTTCATTGAAAGCTTTTGCTATATTTAGGTTTAATTATTAAAATTTCACTTGGCATATCATTTAAGCTGGAATACAAACTTAATGAATTTTACAGAGTAAAGCTCTACTTCCCTTGTTATTAACCATCCTTATTGTTAAAAACAAAAACTCTAGCACTGTAAACAAAAGAGCTTTCTGAAAGCTGCATTAAATCATCTGCAATATTTCATTCTTAAGACAAATAAACCAATACAGAACTGGATGTGTTTATATTTGATTACCACAGTTTAAGAAAGATCTTAATGGGCCAATTCCTTAAGATACATAAGCTTCTCCCTAAATACAGAGGAAATTCTACAGGCCAAATTTAATTCAGCATTAAAGTAGAGGCTGGGACCACAGCTGACTGTTCCTCACCAGTCTCCTCCAGGGGCCCCTCATCTTGTTACATTCTCCCCCCACTTAACTCTGCTCTGCTGAAAGCTGCTTTGATGTTTTCTCCAACTTTAACCAAATCTTTTCTTCATCTTTTACCAACTTCCTCACTCCCAAATCATCCTACATACTACTAAGTGATACTTGTGTGTCTAAGCTGTTTTTAGCCCAGGGCCTAGTCCATATACTCTACACATGTTAATTATTACTGTTTTGTTACCAGTCATCTTCCCTAACCACAATTCTAACTGGTCTTGCCATTTCTCTCATCAAAAGCTTTCAATGGTTCCCACTGAGGACAAGAGGCTGTTACACAGGAGGCAGCAAAGTGAGTAAGATCAATACTATCTTTTCACTCAGAGTTATTAGTTAAGATATTGGCTGGGCCTCCAACTATTTAAATGGAGGTTAAACGAACCTTTCGAGAGCTCATTTTCATCATCTGTAAAATGGATATAATTGGGGTTGTTACCAGGACTGTTCAGGTTTGTTACAAGGATTACGGATTAAATATCACATAGAAAGCATGTAGCACGCACAGTGGGTAGTTAAATTTTGGCTTTGCCTTCCCCACAAACTGAATTTCTAAACAACTGAATTCCACAGTCTAGTCCAAAAGTACCACTTCACATTTCTTTCCCGTTACATACTCCTGATACAGCCTAACTAGACCTCTCACCACGTTTTGAGCCTGCCTTGTGATTTCTTACCACTAAGACTGCTTTTTGCTGACCAGCGGTTTTGCTTTTCTAACTCCACATGTTTAAATCCAGCTTATCCTTCAGGACCCAAGCCAAATACTGCCCTTACCACCAATGCTTTTTCTCCTGTTACTCCCAGGCACTTAGAACATACTGCTTGAACCTCTCTAATTGTACTTATCACAACTGGCTGTATGCAAGAGTTATATTTAGGTCTTACAGCTGCTACTTGAATGGATTCAGAATCTTCCACTAAGAACCATTTCTACCCAATTTTATTCAGTGCTGACTGAAATCTATAAATCATATCAGAGAACCAGAAAATATGCCTCTGACATCCAGAAGCTGGAGCGCTACTATCAGCTAGTCCTCAGTGTTGGCATGAACTGGCTTGGCACTCACAATTAGGTCTTGGTGTTCTCCAGTTAAACATCAGCAATTTGAGAATATCAACATTAGACAAGGCTGTTCTGTGACCCTTGTGGAGCAGGACAAAAGAGTAAGACCACTCTGTAATCTGCCTGAACACAGACAAATACATGAATACTGTCCAAGCTAAAAATGGGCCCATTCCTGGAAAATGAAGGACGGCTGCTTCGTCACCAATTACAGCTTTAGCCGTTCTCTAGTCTGCTCTCCCTTTCAAGAAACTCTATGAAGCTATCCAGCCACAGAATTTCCCACACTTTCTGATGGCATCCAATGCAAAGCCAAGCCCCATATCCTTAAGCCTTCTTCAAGATCCCCTAACGTGCACCCACATCTTATAATAAAGCTTTGCTAACACTCTTCCTGCGATGCTGCATGCTCCCCCGTGGTATGCACTTTCCCTCGCTTCAACAATAAATCCAACTTATTTAATTGCAGGTATTATTTGTACTCTGTGGCTGAAAGACAAACTGTGAACTTCTTGAAGAAAAGTCTAGTGTTTTCTTTATGCTTGGGTCCCCTAAAGGGTAAGCTCTGGGTCTTGCAGGCTGTACACTTTGTTGAGTTGATCTGGATGACTTCTACTGTGCCTGCCAGTAACTTTACTAGAATCTCAAGACCCAGCACAACTACTCTCAAGGCTAAAAATAATTTTGTACATCATTATCCTGAATGTTTTTAATTTTAGTTTTGAGAATAGAAAATGGCAATCAGGGTAACTAGTGAAGGTGCTTCACACCCACCACTCTTCTCCACACCCACTCCCCTAGAAGTTTCTGAACTTGAAAAAGTGCCTAATTTGCAGACATTTACAGGCTCTCAAATGGTCTTCTCTTTTCTCTGACACTCTTTCAGAGCAGATACTCAATGTTTCATTAGGAGAAAAGAAAAGGTAAGGGACCAGAATAATGTTTGTCCTCAAGCTTATATACCAAAATATAAAGAGCTAATTTAAGAATTATGTATGCATATTATTATGGATGTATATGTACACATAAATATACATGTGATATATGTGTATATATTTTCACATCTCAGATAGCTCAAGACTCAGTGGGCAGAACCCACTTGAGGAAAATATGGTGACAGAAGAGTCTAAGTTATTTCAGAGGAAGAAGGCTACTGGGAAGGAACTCTATTTATAAGTACTCAAAAGTGAGTATTCACTGGAAAACATGGGCAGGCATGGTCAGGAGGAGAGATGTCAGGACACTGTCGTGGGAACGCTACAGGATCCAGCTATGGAGGTGGTGAGCAGGACTCTCCTGAAACTGACTCTAACATAGAAACAGCACATTGTTGGCACACCTGGGTAGCTCAGTCAGTTAAACATCCAACTTCGGTTCAGGTCATGATCTCATGGTTAGGGAGTTCAAGTCCCACGTTGGGCTGTGAGCTGACAACTCAGAGCCTGGAGCCTGCTTCAGCTTCTATGTCTCCTCTCCTTGCCCCTCCCCGGTTTGCACTCTTTCTCTCTCTCAAAAAGAAATAAACAATTAAAAAAAAAAAAAAAAGCAGCAGCAGCACACTGTCATCCTGGAGGACTTCAACTACTCTGGCACCTGTCTTAAGTCTCAGTAAGCTAACACTGGAATAGCTGACAAATTCCTGACCTGGCATGCTCACATTTTCATGTTACACAGGTACATAGGAGAGAGTAGGGGAGCTGCTACTTTGGCCAAAGAAGAAACTGGATAGTGAAATGGAAAGAACTTAGGAGAAAGGGACCAGTGCCAATTCAGTATTCATGGCAACAAAGCAAAGATTGTGTGGCAGAGGTTCTAGGAAGGCAGAATTAAGTTCTGAAAACAGAACAGAGTTCCAGGGCACGAGACAGACCCTTTCTAAGAGTAAAGTTCTCAAAATGCATTGCTGCTTGGGCATTTCAAGAATTCTCAAGCAGACAGGAAAGGCAGAGGGGGGAAAAAGCAGATGTACAGGTCACTCTTCTTAAACAATAGAGAAAAGATGAGCAGAAAGACATACAAGTGAATGGCAAGACTAGGAAGAACCACATGAGTCAGCTTAGGTCCAAAATAAAGATTCACCAAAAGGCTAGCTAAAGCAAAAGGGGTACTTTTTGAGCAAAAAAGGCAATTTACCTGATAAAATTTAATGCTGAGAAAGCAGAACTTCTGAACTTTTATTTTGCTTCCACACTCTCTATGAAAGAGAATGAATTTTGGGTTATATGAAAGAAAATTAACAATCCTAAGAACAAAAATACAGTCCTAGATGGGTGAGGATAGGTCTATCCACTAAATAATTCCTACCAAGAATGGAAAACTTCCCAAAAAGGTCATTAAACTAAAAGAAAATTTTAAGAAATTATGTTGATAAAAATGAAATTTTTAAAGAATGGAGTAGATGCCTATTGTCCCAGTTTGCAAAAAATGCATGGTGGACTTTTCAGCTATAGGGAAGTGAGCACGTTGTAACTCTCGGGCTAGATTTAGATTCTAAAAAGGATGCTTCCAGAGACTGTGAGGAAGACGGCAGGGTAGGAGGATCCTGAACTCACTTCATCCCATGGACACAGCTGAGATAACAGCTATACTATGCAACTAACTCTGAAAACAACCCCAAAACATACAAAACAGCACTTCCACCGACATGTAATTGTAGAGAGGAGAGAGGCCATACAAAAAGGGTCAGAGGAGCAGAGAGGAAATTGGGAACCAAACCCAGGTAAGACTAACCACAAACGAGAAGGACAGAACCCATGGTGACGCTAGAGGATCAAATCCCACACCAGGAACCCTAGGCACTGGGGACCCGCCTTGGGAAAAGGAGTCCTCATAGCATCTAGCTTTGAAAAAAAATCAGCAGGACTTAAGAGAGCTTTTTAAATCAGCAGGGTTTAACTCCAAGTACTTTAAAAATCAACGGGGTTAACTTCAGGAGAGCTGAGGGGAGATAGGAAACTGAGTCTTCGCCCTAAAAGGGAGAGCACAGTAACCTGGCTTTAGACACAGCAGAGAAGTAACAGTCTGAAAAGCACCTGAGGGATGTATTTACTAACCTCAGAACATACACTGACTGGAGGTGCAGGGATCTTCAGGAGACTTCAACAAAAGGGCTGGCATGTGCCATTTCTCTTCTCCTTCCCAAGCCGAGATAGCCAGACACTTGGAAAAACTAGCACTAACACTCTCCACCTATTTGGTTAGAACCATGTGCATGGCCCCACCTTCCCCTGCACAGCCTCAGCAGGCAATCCTCCAAAGCAACTCCTTCCCCACCATACCCTGCGAACAGCCCCAGGAAGGACCAGCACCACCGCAAAATGAATCCTGTGCTGGGGAGCGGGAAAGATCTCCCCACACACCAGTGCCCCTGCAGTTTCAGCAGCCAAGCCTTTTAACTAGGACACAAATGGAGAACCCCCTGCCTCTGGAGTGTCTGCAACTGCAGCACAGAGCCCAAGTACAGACTGTGAGGCTGACTGCTAACCCTACCCACCACCTGTGTTCCAAAACATAGAGTCAACAGTACAAAATGGACAAAGTAGATGAACAGCAGTCATTAAAAAAAAAAAAAAAAAAAGGTTGGGGTGCCTGGGTGGCTGAGTTAAGTGTCCAACTCTTGGTTTCAGCTCAGGTCATGATTTCATGATTTGTGAGTCTGAGCCACATGCTGACAGCACAGAGCCTGCTTGGGATTCTCTCTCTTCCTTTCCCTCTGCCTCTCCCTTGCTCATGCTCTCTCAAAATAAATAAATAAACAACAACAATAATAAAAAGCTTAGGATTCTAATAAACCACAAGATCAGTAAGTAAAATGCCAAAAATCTAAAGCAATCCTTAGGATGCATTAAGAGAAGTAGGGAGTTTTTTAAAGGAGGGTGGGGGGGAGGCAACAGGTTGCTCTTCCATGAGCTAATGGGCTTCCACTTGGTATTATCTGCCTTCTAGGGAGGCACTGAGATGCTGAGATACTTGGAACTAGGTGACATGAGGAATGAAGGAGCCAGAGGTGTCAACGTACGAAACAAGACTGAAGAAGGGGACATGATGCTAGTCTTCAAATTCCTGAACTCACTAGCTTTCCCTTTTAATCTGCTTTTCCTCCATTCCTATTCTGGTGAAGGGCATCACCATCTGTCTAATCACCTAAGCCAATAAACTGAGACTACTCCAAGATGCCTCCCTCTTCCTCACCTTCCACCTTCTACCTAAAAATGGCTCTTAAAAAGAAACAACTAAAATTTCTGACAATGTTAAATAAATTACAATTATAAAGTAAAAAATAAAAATAAAAACCAGAGAAATATAAAAAAAATACTAAAACTAAGAACAGCTTTTAAAACTGTTCTCCTGTCAGGGTGCCTGGGTGGCTCAGTCAGTTAAGCAGCTGACTCTTGATCTCAGTTCAGGTCTTGATCTCATGGTCCTGACTCCAGGCCCCACACTGGGCGTGAAGCCTACTTAAAAAAAAAAGAAAAAAAAAATTGTTCTTCTCCCTATCCAATGGTGACAGCCTCCTCTGCTCTAGTTCCTCTTTCCTCCAGTATCCCTATATCCTTTTGGGAATCACTGTCAACTTCAGAGTGGTTAATCAGTATATTCTTTCTACCCTAAGCACTACAAGTAATGTACTTCATTACTTCAAACCATTAAGATGGGTGGAGAGGTTAGCTGGAACTAATGGAATAGAACGAGGCTGGGGTGGGGAGAAGAGTAAGGTAGAAGTGAAAGAAGAGTTTAAAAGAAAAGACATGTTCTTTCTCTGGACAATGGAATGTGAGAGATGATGTCCAGAACTGTTGCAGCCATTGTTGCTACCCTGTGAGAGCAGTCAGAGGACAGAGTCAAGTTGAGGAGGAACCTGGAAGTGAAATGGGACACAGAAAATCAGAGCTGGAGCCTTGAGGAGACTGTGAATCTCTGGATCAAACAACACTGAAGGCCAGTTCTAACACAGAGTCTTTTCATTTATACAATGCAATAAATACCCTTTTTTTTTTTGCCTTCAGACAGTTTAAGCTGAATTTTCTGTCATTTTTCATGAATATTCTATCTGATAAACTCACCAACACTGACTTAATGATGTTCATGCGATCTCAACTGGACTACTGCAACTATCTTCTCCGTAAAGAAAAATGCTCACAATGCAGCCCCTTTACTGCTGCCAGGATGTCCTTTCCAAAACCAGACTGGAGGTTTCTCTTCTACTTACAAACTTACAATGGCCTCTTCTACCTTTAGAATAAAATCCTAACTCCTTAAGTATGACAGAAAAACAATCTTCACAGAATGGCCCCTGCTAACCTGTCTGGTCTCATCTCTCATTAAAATGAAAAATTTTTCTTAAAAGGAGACCAGTAAGAAATCAAAGAAAACCCACTGAATGGGAGAAAATATTTTCAAATTATATATATTTTCAAATGATAACTGATTTTTATCTAAAGAACTCTTAATACTCCACAATAAAAAGTAACCCAATTTAAAAATGAAAATAAGATCAGAATAAGACATTTCTTCAAAGATGATACACAAAAAGCTAATAGACACACAAAAAGATGCTGGATATCCTTGGTCATTAGGGAGATGCAAATAAAATCACAATGAGATATCACTTCACACCCACTAGGATGGCTCTGACCAAAAAGGCAGCAAGGCGCCTGGGTGGCTCCGCGGGTTAGGTGTCCGACATCGGTTCAGGTCATGATCCCATAGTTTGTGGGTTCGAGTCCTGCGCTGAGCTCTCTGCCATCAGCAGAGTCCACTTCATATCCTCTGTCTCCCCATCTCTCTGCCTGTTCCTGCTCATGCTCTCTAAAATAAAATAAACATTAAAAAAAAAAAAAGGCAGACAGTAACAAGTGTTGGCAAGATATGGAGAAACTGGAATGCTTACACACTGCTGGAAAGAATGTTAGATATGCAAATCTCTTTGAAAAATAGTCTAGTAGTTCCTCAAAAGATTAAAAACAGTAATCCTATGACCCAAACATTTCGGAGGAGTTAAAATGGTGGAGAAGAAGTAGGGGTACCAGGATTTCCCTCATCCCTCAAACACAGCTGTAAGGGGTCAGAACACTTGGAATACCCAGGAAATGAATCTGCGGAGTGACAAAAATTTGCACAGGCAGAGGGAGACAGTTTAGCAGGACATAGGTGCATGTATGCAAACTGGGGTAGATTAAACGCTGTAGGCCTGGAGGGGAGGGAACTTCTGTGGAGAGACAAAGAGAGGCTGTGAATTGCAGTTGTGTTACGGGAATAGGAAAACCTCTCCAAGACCACAGACTCAGGAACAAGAAACACAGCTACTTTGCAAACAGCCTTAGGTGCTTAAGATCAGTTTTCAAGACTTCTCTGGACGGTAGCCATCAATGTGTGCCTGCACCTGGGGAACAGGTGTCAGCCCTGGGCACTGTAGCAATCCCCAGGGCACACTGGGAGAGAACAGTCCCCTCCCTTGAGGACTGTGGGAAGAGGTTTGTTGTCTCCCACCCCCAGGCACCAGCCAAAGGCCCTTTATCTGCAGGGTGGAGTGGTGCTCTATACCAGACAGAATCAATTCGGTGCAGAGCCTCTTAAGACATCAGGTTTTGAATCCCAGCCATGCATGGAGGAGGCGTGGGAGACTGTGGAGAGAGGCATGATGACTGCCAGCACTATTCTGTGAGGGCTGCCTGAACAGCATGGTTTGAGACCCCTAGTCAGGGGAGGAGAGACTGAGGTGTCGCCAATTTCTCCCCATCACCAACACGGTGGGGCTTCAGGGAACAGGACAGCAGCCCCCAGTGGAGGCGGGATCCGTTTACACCAAACCCCACCCCTCTGAGCCGGCAACTGCTTAACTATTGGAGTGAGATTGAGCCAACCAGGCGGCCTTTCCTCCAGACCTGCACAGTCACCAGTCCCAGGCACCTACAGACCACTATCCCACATGGTCTTGGTCTTGCAGTTAGGCTGTTGCTCTTTCCCCACCCCCTCTTTTCTTTCCTTCTCTTTTTCTTTTCTTTTTTTTCCCCTTTGTATTCTGGCTCAGAGCTTGTTTTGAATTTCGGTCAATTCTTACTATATATATTAGTATTTTTTTTGTTTTGTTTGCTTAATCAGGCATTTTTACTTTACTCTTTTGACACCTTTTCTATATCTCCTTTATTTTTCCTTTCTCTCTCTTTGGATTAAGCCCTCCAGATTCTTTGATTTTCTGTTTGGTCTTCCTCCCACAACACCCCCTTTCATTTTTCTCTTTGTTTGGGATCACGTTCCCTGCCCTTTCCTTTTTTCTAGGGTCACTTCAACAAACAAATCAAAACACACTTGGTGGAAGGTCCAAACAATCCACCACTACGAGGAAAGAAGAGCATGACAGAGGACTGACCAATGGGACAGAGCAGCCAAATTCATAATAGAGTACAGGCCACACACTCCAAAAACACTTCCTGAAGTGCCAGACCCTGGAGAGTATATGACCCCTTTTTAATATAATAGTACTCACAGGTGCAGGACACATAACAAGCTATTAAAATATGTAAAATACAGAAACCTAGCCAAAATGATGAAACAGAAGAATTCCCCTCAAAAGAAATTCCAGGAAGAAATGACAGCCAGAGAATTGCTCAAAACAAATATAAACAACCCATCTGAACAAGAATTTAGAATAACAGTCATAAGACTAATAGCTGGGATTGAAAAAGCACAGAAGACAGCAGAGAACCTATTACTGCAGAGATCAAGGAACTAAGAAATAGTCACAATGAATTAAGAAATGATGTTAATGAGTTACAAAATAAACTAGATGCAGTAACAGCAAGGATGGAAGAAGCAAAGGAGAGAGTAGGTAAAATAAAAGACAAATTTAAGGAAAATAATGAAGCTGAAAGAGGGAAAGGAAATGATTAGACCACAAGAGGAGAATCAGAGACCTAAGTGGTTCAATGAAACATAAAATCTGTATCATAGGAGTTCCAGATGGAGAGAGAGAGAAGGGGCAGAAGGTTTATTTGGACAAATTACAGCTGAGAACTTCTCTAACGTGGGGAAGGAAACAGGCGTCCAAGTCCAAGAGGCACAGAGAACTCCCTTCAAAAATCAACAAAAACTGGTCAACACTATGACATATCAGAGCAAAATTGGTAAAATACAAAGATTAAGAGAGAATTCTGAAAGCAGCTGCGGACAAATGGGCCTTAACCTGCAAGAGTAGACACATAAGGGTATTAGCAGACCTGCCCACTGAAATTTGGCAGGCCTGAAGGGAGTAACAGGAAATATTCAATGTGCTGAATAGGAAAAATATGCAGCCAAAAATCCTCACCCAGTAAGGCTGTCATTCAGAATAGAAGGAGAGATCAAGGCTTTCTCAGACAAACAAAAACTGAAGTTCATGACCACTAAACCAGCCCTGCAGGAGATCCTATGGGGGATCTTAAGTGAGTGGAAAGCAGCAAAAACTACAAAGGACCAGAGACATCACCAAAAGCATTAAACCTATAAATAACACAATGGCACTAAATTCATATCTTTCAATAATCACTCTGAATGTAAATGGACTTAATGCCCCAATCAAAAGATAAAGGTTATAAGAATGGATACTCATTTCAGACCTGAGGACACCTGCAGATTGAAAGTGAGGGGATGGAGGACCATCTATCACGCTACTGGATGTCAAAAGCCAGAGTAGCCATATTTATATCAAACTGTATTTTAATTTTTTTAATGTTTATTTCTTATTTTGAGAGAGAGTGAGAGAGACAACATGAGCAGAGGAGTGGCAGAGAGAGAAGGAAACACAGAATCCCAAGCAGGCTCCAGGCTCTGAGCTATCAGCATAGAGCCTGACACGAGGCTTGAACTCACAAACTATAAGATCATGACCTGAGTTGAAGTTAGATGCTTAAGTGACTGAGCCACCCAGGTGCCCCAGAGAAACTAGATTTTAAAACAAAGACAGTAACAAGAGACGAAGAAGGGCATTATACCATAATTAGGGGGTCTATCCATCAAGAAGAACAATTGTAAATGTTTATGCCCCCAACATGACACACCCAAATATATAATCAACTAATCACAAATATAAATAAATATATAGATAATAATACAGTGATTTCCACTTACAACAATGGACAGATAACCTAGGCAGAAAAAACAATAAAGAAACAATGGCTCTGAATGACACATTGGACCAGATGGACTTAACAGATATGTTCAGAACTTTTCAACCCAAAGGAACAGAATACACATTTTTCTCAAGTGCACATAGAATATTCTCCAAAACAGATCACATACTAGGTCACAAAACAGCTCTCAACAAATATAAAAGGATTGAGATCATACCATGCATGTTTGCAAAATCACAACACTATGAAACTTGAAATCAAACACAAGAAAAAATTTGGAAAGCCCCCAAATACATGGAGGTTAAAGAACATCCTACTAAAGAATGAATGGGTTAGCTAGGAAATTAAAGAAGATATTAAAAAATACATGGAAGCAAATGAAATGAAAATAAAATTGTACAAATCCTTTGGAATGCAGCAAAGGCAGTCCTAAGAGGACTGTTCAGGCCCATCTCAAGAATCAAGAAAGGTCCCAAATACACAACCTAACCTCACACCTAAAGGAGCTAGAAAGGCAGCAGGAAAGAAAGCCAAAAGCCAGCAGAAGAAAAGAAATACTAAAGATTAGAGTAGAAATAAATTTTTAAAAAGTAGACAAGATCAATGATTCTAAGAGCTGACTTTTTGAAAGAATAAACAAAATTGATAAACTCCTAGCAACACTTCTCAAAGAGAGGACCCAAATAGATAAAATCATGAATGAAAAAGGAGAGATCACAATCAACACCACAGAAATATACAATTATTAGAGAATACTATGAAAAATTATATGCCAAACTGGACAATCTAGAAGAAATGGACAAATTCCTA
Organism: Crocuta crocuta; assembly: GCF_008692635.1. NCBI lineage: Eukaryota > Metazoa > Chordata > Mammalia > Carnivora > Hyaenidae > Crocuta > Crocuta crocuta. The sequence goes on along the minus strand of NW_027530670.1, from coordinate 2,035,162 downwards.
GATACACACTACCAAAATTCAAACAGGAATAGAAAATTGGAACCGACCCATAACCAGTGAAGAAATTGAATCAGTTATCAAAAATCTCCCAACAAATAAGAGTCCTGCTCCAGATGGCTTCCAGGGGAATTCTACCAGACATTTAAAGCTGAGTTAATACCTATCCTTCTCAAGCTGCTCCAAAAAACAGAAAAGGAAAACTCCCAGACTTCTTCTATGAAGCCAGCATTACCTTGATTCCCAAACCAGAGACCCCACTAAAAAGGAGAATTACAGGTCAATATCCCTGATGAACATGGTGTAAGATTTTTTAGGTGAGTAAAAAAGACTCCAAGGCAAATTGTTCTTCAGGAGTTTTATTGTATGCATCCTTGGGCGAGGTTCCGAGACTCAAGGGAGGGAAGTCGTGCCCAGGTTGGGTGGTGAGGGGTTTTAAAACCTGTTGGTGGGGGTGGGGAAGTCCAGATAACAGGGGCGGTCTCTTGACTGGAAAGTCCTGGGTGGAAGGTTTCGGTTTCTTGCTTAAGTTTCTGTTTCCAACCAAAGTCGTAACAGTCACCGATGTATTGGCAGGAAGGGCAGCCATCTCAAGAAGTCTGCCATTCTGGGGCGTCTTTGCCCTACCTCTCAGCCGGCCCAACATTCCGACCTTTTGTTTAATACATTGGTGGCAGGGGCGTTGATTTGGTTCTGGCTACTTCCTGGTGACGGGTGGGTGTCGTCATAGGGGTGGTCAGAGGTGGGCAGGTGAGAGTAGGGCTATAGGAGGAGCTGATTTACCGAGAGACTCAGGACATTTCCTGGAGACGCTCCTGCAGATATCCGATGACTGGGGATGGTAAGGGATGTGGAGTTTCCAGGTGATGTTAAGAGTTTCTGCCACCTGGTGAGTGACCCTGGAAATGAAGGCAGGTTCGTTGTCCAACTGCAGGGTTCGGGGCAGTCCAAATCATGGAATGATGTGTTTGATGAGGATGGTGGCCACTACATCTGCTGTCTCCCGGGCAGTGGGAAATGCTTCAATCCAGCCTGTAAATGTGTCTACCATAGTCAGTAAGTACCGAAAGGATTTGTGGCGGGGCATGTGGGTAAAGTCTAGATGCCAATCCTCCCCAGGTTGGTGTCTGCGGAGTTGGTGGTTGGGTCCTGGCCTATGGATCCCACTCTGTGTGTTGACGGTTGCACAGGTTTTGCAGGGTCTGTGTACTGTCTCTATAACTTTAGAGAGAGGGGTGATGTAAGAGGGGTTGGAAGGAACTGAAAGAGAGCCTTTGGGCCAATGTGGAGGGACTGGTGAATTTTAGCTGTTAGTGTGCGGGCCAGATTGTCCAGAAGGGCAATTTTGTCCTGAACATAGATCCATCCTTTGTCTCCCGTTTTTCCTCCCAAGTTTTGGAGGGTTTGTACTTCTTATTCAGAGTATGAGGGGCTGTGAGGGGTACTGAGGAAAAGAATTGGGGCCAGCGGAGTGTTTAAAGCCGTTTGGCCATTGAGTTAGCCTTGTTGTTCCCCAAAGAGGCAGGATCTTTGGAGGTCTGATGTCCGTGGCAGTGGACTATTGCTACCTCAGCAGGGAGTTTGAGGGCCTCGAGTAGTTTGGCCATAAGTGGCCCGTTGACTATGGGAGTTCCTTTAGTGGCTAGGAATCCCCGTTCCTGCCAGAGGATGGAATGGGTGTGAGTGATGAGATAGGCGTACTTAGAGTCTGTGTATATTGTAACCCGTTGCCCCTTTGATAAGTGGAGGGCTCAGGTAAGAGCTATTAGTTCGGCCTTTTGAGAGGTGGTTCCAATAGGGAGAAGGGCCACCTCTACTACTAAGTCTGAAGTGATCACAGCGTAAGCAGCATACCTTTGGCCGTCTGGGGTCAGGAGGGAGCTCCCATCTACAAAGAGGATTGGGTCAGGGTTGGATACTGGCTGGTCAGAGAGTCCCGGGAGGGAGGGGGTTAGTAGCCGTGGGCAGGAATGGGAGGGCTCAGGGGTGGACGAGGGCACAGGCAGTAGAGTGGCGGGTTTAGGCGAGGAGAAGTAGAGAGGGAGACCAGGGGATTTTCGATGAACAGCAGATGGTATAGTTGGAGACGCGAAGGGGTGAGCTGAGCCAGGGATCAGTGACTGACTAGGTCTGCGAGCCGATGGGGAGAGTACACTGTGAGGGTTTCCTAAGATGAGTTTAAGGGCCTCCTTGGTAAGAGTGGCGGCCGCTGCCAGTGCCCTGAGGCAAGGCTGCCAGCCTTGGGCAGTGGGGTCTAGTTGTCTTGATAGGTAGGCTATTGCTCTATGGGCGGGCCCAACTGATTCTGTTAGGAGGCTGGTAGCCAAACCAGAGCATTCATCAGTAAAGAGGTGAAAGGGTTTAGAGGGGTCCGGCAATGCCAGGACTGGTCCGGTGGTGAGGCAGTCCCATAGTTTAGAGAACAGATATCGGACGGAGGTGGGGTCGGTTAAGGGTCCCTGTGGTGTTTCTTTTGCTGCTCGACATAGGGGCCAGGCCAGGATGGCAAAATTGGGGATCCAGTGTCTGAAGAAGCCCACTAATCCCAAGAAGGAGAGAATTTCCTCTGCATTCTGAGGGGGCTGGAGTTCCTGGAGGAGGCGGATGCAGTCCCTGGTGAGGGATTTGGATGTATGGGTCAGGGAAATCCCTAAATAGGTGACTGAGGAGGTACACAGTTGTGCTTTGGAGGGTGTAACTCGATACCCTTTGGCTCCTAAAAAGTTGAGTAAGGTAGTTGTGTCCTCTTGAGATAGAGAAAGGGACGGGCTACAGAGGAGGAGATCATCTACATATTGGATGATGGTGCTGGCCTTAAGGACGCACTGCTGTAAATCGGTAGCCAGGGCCTGGCCAAAGATATGGGGGCTATCCCAGAACCCCTGAGGAAGGACGGTCCATGCCAACTGTCCTGAGACATTGGTATCGGGGTCCTCCCAGGTGAAGGCAAAGAGGTGGTAGGAATCGGGATGTAAAGGGATGGTAAAAAAGGCGTCTTTTAAATCCAGCACCATGAAGTGGGAGGTTCGGGGTGGGATGTGGGGTAATAGAGTGTAGGGATTAGGGACGACGTAGTGGAGTGGGAGTAAGGCTTTGTTAATGAGTCGCGGGTCCTGGACTAATCGGAAGGCCCCTGAGGGTTTGCGGACAGGCAAGATAGGCATGTTGCAGGGGGAGCTGATGGGGATGAGGAGTCCCTGCTGTTTTAGGTGGTCTATGATAGGCTTAAGGCCCCTCCGATAGGTTAAGGAAATAGGAAACTGTGCCCGGGAGGGGAACTGTGATCTGTCCCTTAACCGTATCTTTACAGAATGGTGAGACACGACGACCAGTTTAGAGGTGTCCCACACTCTTGGATCCACTGAGGGAGACATTTTGGGGACTGGAGGGATGGGGTGGAGAGTAGGTGTAGGACGAGACATTCCGAGGTTGAGGGGGAGGGCGAAAGCCAGTAGTTTGTGGAGGATGTCCCTTCCCAGTAGGGGCACCGGACAGGAGGGAATGACTAAGAAGGAGTGTGAGAAGGGAAACCCATCCAGGCTGCAGGTGAGGGGAGGGGTCACCCTAGGTGAGGAGGAGGTCCCATCGATTTCCATAACGTGACCGGTGAGGATCAGGTTGGTCCCGAGTAGGAAGGCAAAACTGAACAGGTAGCCCCCATGTCCAGCAGAAAGGAGACGGACTTACCCACTACCTGGAGTATGACCCTGGGTTTGGCCCGGGTGAGAGGGGTGTCCGAGTCTGGGCGTCAGTCATCCTCCAATCCAAGTAGTTGGAGAGCAGGACTTACCAACTCGGTGTGGCCCCCGCGTGGAGGCGCTGAGGATCCCCCAAGGCTTGGGCAGTCGATTTCCAGTGTCCCTCAGCTCCACATTTGAAACAGGCCCCTGGAGGGGTGCGGTTAGTTCCCCCTTTTTATTGGCTCCCGTAGCCGGCTGGCCGCAGGGCTGCCACCAGAGCTTGGGTCTGTAGCTGAACCTTTTGCTGGAGTCTGGCCTGTCGTTTCAGCTCAGCTGCCTCCTCTGGGAGTTAAAAACTTTAAAGGACATTTTCACTAGGTCAGAGATGGGGGTCTGTAGTCCCTCCTCTGTTTTTTTTTTTTTTTAAATGTCCGGAGCCGACTGTGAGATAAAGTGGGTAGCCAGGACAGTTGCCCCGGCCGGTGAGGCCAGATCGAGGCGAGTATATTGAGTTAGAGCCTCGGTTAACCAGTTGAGGAACATGGCCAGGTTTTCGTCAGGGACCTGCATGATTTCTCTGATTTTATCATAATTGACTGCCTTGTTAGAGACTGCACACATGCCGGCAATGAGGCACTGAACCATGTGGTCACCGTGCTGGCGGCCATCTTGCCCATTCTGATAGTCCCATCCGGGTTCTATGGCTGGGACCGCCTGAGCACCAACAGGCATGCCATCAGTGAGATGGACCTGATCAGCATGTTCTCAGGCAGCAGCCTGAATGCAATCCCTCTCCTCAGTAGGGAGAGTGGTGGTCTGGACGACATGGAGGTCGTGCCAGGTTAGGTCATAGGCCTGGGCCAGGTATTGAAATTCTTTGATAAAGTTATGTGGGTTGGTGGAAAAGGAACCCAGGCGATTCTCTATTTGGGAAAGGTCTTGGAGGGAGAAGGGCGTGTGAACCCGAACAACCTCCTCTGCCCCCACGACCTCTTGCAGCGGGCAGACCAGGTCTGGAGAGGGGTCATGGGACCGGGTGCAGGCAGAGAGAGGAGGGGATGAGAGGGAGGCCCCCTGGGGGGCAGGTTCTACCACGATCTCCAGCTGAGGAGCTTCAGTAGCGGTGGGGGTAGGTAGGGCCGGTGTTGGGAGTCGATCGGAGGGTTGTTGAGGAGCGAGAGGTACGGGAGGCTGGAGGATGGGAGCAGGGTATGGTGGGGGCGGGAGCAAAAGAGGAGCCCTCACAGGAGGGCCACACAAGTTTTCGGGAGGTTCGGAAAGGGGGGGGGAGAGTATAGACGATTCTGGATCTTTAGGGGGTGTAGGTGAGAGGGTCAGAGGGGGAGTGCGGGCAAGAAGAATGTGAGACATAGAGCAGCAAGAGTATAATGAAGGACGAGAGCGCAGGGTCCAAAAGGNTAGAGGGTTCTGGACCTTTAGGGAGTGTAGGTGAGAGGGCCGGAGGGGGGCGGGGGTGCGAGCCAGAAGAACCTGAGACGTAGAGCAGCGGGAGCAGAGTGAAGGACGAGAGCGCAGGGTCCAAAAGGCTTGGACGTAAGGAACCTCAGACCATTTGCCTTGGCATCTACAGAGGTTATCAAGGTCCATGAGAATTTGGTAATCAAATGTGCCTTCGGGAGGCCATTGTGACTGGTTGTCCAATCGATACGAAGGCCAGGCAACAGTAATGTATAAGGCGCTGCCTGCCCAGGTCCTAGTCCAACTCTAAGGTTTTGAGATTGGCCAGAAGGCAACCCAAGGGCGTTTTTGGATCAATTTTGGACTGCGAAGTTCCCATAGCTACCTCGCCCACCAGTTAAGATCACGGAGGAAAGCGTCCCCTCATCCGTGTGCTGGACTGGATATTGAGGAAGAGGGGTAGCTGCCGCAGAATGGGGACGTCTCCCGATTCTTTGGAGCTCTGGAGGCTACCTGGTAGCCGGAGGGGGGCTCGCCCTGACGCGGCCGCGATTAGGACAGGGTACCCGGAGAGGGCTGGGGGCTAAGGACACTCACCACAGTCTTGAGAATGGCACTTGGAGAGGCAGTTCCTGGTCCGGATATGGAGAGGAAAGAACTTCCTCACCGAAGTGGGAGCTCAATCTCCTCTCGGATTTCGGCACCAAATGTAAGATTTTTTAGGTGAGTAAAAAAGACTCCAAAGCAAAATGTTCCGCAGGAGGAGTTTTATTGCATGCACCCTCGGGCGAGGTTCCGCGACTCAAGAGAGAGGAGTCGGGGAAGTCGCGCCCGGGTTGGGTGGTGAGGGGTTTTAAAACCTGTTGGTGGGGGTAGGGAAGTCCAGAAAACAGGGTAGGTCTCTTGACTGGAAGGTCCTGGGTGGAAGGTTTCGGTTTCTTAAGTTTCTGTTTCCTGCCAAAGTCGTAATGGTCACCGATGTATTGGCGGGAAGGTCAACCATCTCAAGAAGTCTGCCATTCTGTGGCATCTCTGCCCTACCTTTCAGCCGGCCCAACACATGGATGCAAAATTCTCAAGACACTAGCGAATCAAATTCAATAGTATATCAAAAGAATCATTCCCCACAATCAATGGGATTCACTCCTGGGCTGCAAAGCTGGTTCAATATTCACAAAAATCAATCAATGTGATACCTTGCTGGGAGCCACACTGGCCTCTCTGGATGGCAGTCACAGCAAGGAAATGGCAGTGTTTGCACAGCTCCTGCCATGAGAAATGAAAACTGGTATCTCTTTCTGCTACTGCTGGCTCATTTTGGAAATAAGCCTGCTGGTATTGACCAGGCCTCACAATATTCCATATCAGGCCGATATTCCGAACACAGATACCTCATAAGGAAAAGCATATTCCTGCCTTTCAAAAGAGACTTCAGGTGAAAACATTGTGGATGATTGTCAAAAGGCTCTTCCTATGGGCCTTGCAGATCCAAGACTTACATAATAAAGGGGGTTAAGAACACAAGAGTTACAACTGAGTCTGGAAGGAACCTATTGAGGAACTTCTTTTGTGATTATGGGAGCAAACATTGTGTTTCCTGAAAGACCTGTTTTTCTTGATACTTCTGCCTTAAACAAGCTATTGATCCCTGCCCACAAAGAAGTAACTTCACCCTTTTTATGCTAAAAACACTGTATTGTATGCTAAAGATACCTTCCTTCCGCATAGGCTAAGCATCTAAATCACCTACCTCAATCACTATTGATAAAGGTTATGCAGGAGTCTGCTACAAATCTATGTTCTGGGAAATTCTTACATATCAAAGAAATTTGTCATCAGAAATCATTGTCTAAGGCAAATGCCACTTCTGTGCTGTCCCCCAAACTGTTAATTATAAAATAAAGTTGAGCCCCAGTCAGAGCGGAGATGCCTGCCTGGTGACCAGAAAGATTCTTGTGGCTCTCTCATCCCTCCCTCGCTGACACCGTCCATCCTTCAGGGACCCCTGGACCCCGGCCAGAGCCGGTTTCCGACAATACCTCACATTAACAGAAGAAAAGAGAAGAACCATATGACCCTGTCAATAGATGCAGAAAAAGCATTTGACAAAATACAGCATCCTTTCTTAATAAAAACCCTCAAGAAAGCTGAGATAGAAGGAACATACCTTAACATCATTAAAGCCATATATGAAAAGCCCACAGCTAATACCATCCTCAATGGGGAAAAACTGGGCGCTTTCTCCCTGAGATCAGAAAAAAGACAGTACCACTGTTCTTTAACATAGTGCTGGAAGTCCTAGCTTCAGCAATCAAAAAACAAAATGAAATAAAAGGCATCCAAATTGGCAAAAAAAGCCAAACTTTCACTCTTTGCAGATGACATGATACTCTACATGGAAAACCCAAGACTCCACCAAAAAAACTGCTAGAGCTGATACATGAATTCAGCAAAGTCACAGGATATAAAAATCAATGTACAGAAACTGGATGCATTTCTATACACCAATAACACCAATAATGAAGCCAAAGAAAGAGACATCAAAGAATCAATCCCATTTATAATCGCACCAAGAACTATAAAATACCTAGGAATAAACCTAACCAAAGAGGTAAAAATTCTGCATGCTGAAAACTATAGAAAGCTAATGAAACAAACTGAAGAAGGGGCACCTGAGTGGCTTAGGCAGTTAAGTGCCTGACTTTGGCTCAGGTCATGATCTCATTGTCCACAGGTTCAAGCCCTGCATCAGGCTCTGTGCAGACAGTTATGAGCCTGGAGTCTGTTTTGGATTCTGTGTGTCCATCGCTCTCTGCTCTTCCCCCACTCACGTTCTGTCTCTCTCACTCTCAAAAATAAACATTAAAAATTTTCTGTTTAAATTGAAGACACAAAGAAATAAAAATCATTCCATGCTTATGGACTGTAAGAACAAATACTGTTAAAACGTCAATACTACCCAAAGCAATCTACACATTCAATGCAAACCAAATCAAAATAGCACCAGCATTATTCACAGAATTAGAGCAAACAATCCTAAAATTTGTATGGACCCTGAATAGCCAAAGTAATACTGAAAAAGAAAACCAAAGCTGGAGGCATCACAATTCTGAATTTTAGCTTGTATTACAAAAGAGTATAGTATTGGCACAAAAACAGACACAGAGACCAATGGAATAGAGAACCCAAAAATGGACTCACAAATACATGGCCAACTAATCTTCGACAAAGCAAGAATGAATAATCATGGAAAAAAGACATTCTCTTTAGCAAACGGTGATGGGAGAACTGGACAGCAACATGCAGAAGAATGAAACTGGACCATTTTCTTATACCATACACAAAAATAAATTCAAAATGGATGAAAGACCTAAATGTGAGACAGGAAACAAAATCCTACATGAGAAAACAGACAGCAACCTCTTTGACCTTGGCTGCAGCAACTTCTTACTTAACAGATTTCTGGAGGGAAATAAAAGCAAAAATGAGCTATTGAGACCTGATCAAGATAAAAAAGCTTCTACAGAGCAAAGGAAACCATCAACGAAACTAAAAGCCAACAGACAGAATAGAAGAAGATATTTGCAAATGACATATTGGATAAAGGGTTAGTATCCCAAATCTATAAAGAACTTACCAAACTCAACACCCAAAAAACAAATAATCCAGTGAGGAAATGGGCAAAAGACATGAATACTTTTCCAAAGAAGACATCCAGATGGGCAACAGACGCATGAAAAGATATGCAATATCATTTATCATCAGGGAAATACAAGTCAAAACTACAATGAAATGACACCTCGCACCTGTCAGAATGGCTAAAATGAACAACTCAAGAAACCACAGATGTTGGTGAGGATGTGGAGAAAAGGGAACCCTCTTGCACTGTGGGTGGGAATGCAAACTGGTGCAGCCACTCTGGAAAACAGTGTGGAGGTTCCTCAAAAAACTAAAAATGGAATTACCCTATGACCTAGCAATACCACTCCTAGGAATCTATTCAAAGGATACAGAAGTGCTGATTTGAAGGGGCATATGCACCCCAATATTTATACTGCGCTATCAACATAGCCAAATTATGGAGACAGCCCTAATGTTCATTGATTGATGAATGGATAAAAAAGATGTAGTATATGCATACAACGTAGTACTATTCAGCAATGAAAAAGAATGAATCTTGCCATTTGCAGCAAGGTGAATAGAACTGGAGGGCATTATGCTAAGTGAAATAAGTCAGAGAGAGACTGATGTCATATGATTTCACTTATATGTGGAATTGGAAAAACTTAACAGATGACTAGAGGGAAAGGGGAGGAAAAATAAGATAAGAGTAAGGCAATCCTTAAGAGACTCTTAAACACAGAGAACTAAGGATTGATGGGGGGGTGGGGAAAATGGGTGATGGGCACTGAGGAAGGCACTTTTTGGAATGAGCACTGGGTGTAGTATTTAAGTAATGAGTCATGGGAATTTACTCCTGAAGCCAAGACTACACTGTATATTAGCTAACTTGACCAAAAAAAAAATTGTTTTCACTCTTAGCTCCAACCACACTAAATGCTCTTATTTCCCAAATGTACACACCCAAGAAAAATGAAAACATATCTACATAAAAGTTTATATTCAAATGTTAAAAGCAGCATTTTGTATAATAAAAAAATAAGTAACCTAAATGTCCATCCATGGATGAATGGATAAATAAAATGCAGCATATCCACACAATGGAATACTATTTGGCCATAAAAAGTAATGAAGTACTGTTACATGTTACAACATGGATGAACCTTGAAAACATTATGCTAAGCAAAAGAAGCCAATCACAAAAAGATCACATATTGTATGAGTCCATTTATATGAAATTTTCAGAACAGGAAAATTTATACATAAAGTAGATTAGTAGTTGCTTAGGGCGGAGAGGAGTGTGTTAGAGGGTGATAAAGAATACGAGGATGGGGGGATGACAAAGTAAAAGTTCTAACACTGATTGTGATGATGGCTGCACAACTCTGAATAGAACAAAAATCACTGAACTGTACACTTGAAGTGGATAAACTATATGTGAACTTTATCTTAAGAAAGCTGTTAGGGGGAGAAAAAAAGAATCTCCTGCTCTAGGACACTTTTCTTGCCCCCAATAAAACTGATCATTCTAATCATGAGTCCCCATTGTTCCCTGATAGGTCATGGAGTACATGCAACTGATACTGTTCTTATTTGTTGTCCATTTTCCTCTACTAAACTGTGCATTTCTCAGGCAGAGAACTGGCTCATTTTTCTTAGAATCCACAGTTATCTGGACACTACGTATATGCTAAGTGAAAGAATACATCATAAATATTTGCTAAAAGACGGTCTCAACAGCTGTTATGTGGAAAAGGGACTGTACTTATTTCACTTACTCCAATGGGGAGAAATGAAAGTTACCATGACAGGTGTTAAGAATTTTCAAACAATCAGCGTTGTCTCTTTCTCTAAAACAAAGGTTTCTGGGTTCTGTGAATTCTCTGAATTGATACTCAAATTCTGAATGTATGTGAATTTTTCTAGGGAGAAACTCCATAACTTTCATCAGATTCTCAAAGGTGTATATAACCCAAAAAGGGTAGGAATTGCTATGTTTTTTTCTTTTTAAAAAATTTTAGGGGCACCTCTGTGTTGACAGCTCAGATTCAACCTGCCTCGGATTCTTGTCCTCCCCTGTCCTTACACCCCCAACTATCCCCTGCTCACATTCGCTCTCTCTTAAAAATAAATACACATTAAAAAAATTTTAATCCCAGTATAGTTAACATACAGTGTTATATTAGTTTCAGGTGTGCAATATAACAATTCAACAATTCCATATATTACTCAGTGCTCATCAAGAAAAGTGTAATCTTGGGGTGCCTGGGTGGCTCAGTCATTTGAGTGTCTGACTCTTGGTTTTGGCTCTGGGGATGATCTCATGGTTCATGGGATCAAGCCCTACGTCGGGCTCCACGCTGGCAGCACAGAGCCTGGTTGGGATCTCTCGCTCTCTCTCTGCATTTCCTCCACTTATGTGCACATGCACACACACACGCACACACTCTCTTAATAAATACATAAACATTAAAAAAAAAAATAAGTGTAGTCTTTAATGCCCTTCATCTATTTCACCCTCCCCCCAACCCACCTCGCCTCTGGTAGCCATCTGTTTGTTCTCTATAGTAAGAGTCTGTTTTTTTGTCTTTTTCCCCCCCTCCATTTTATTTTTATTTTGGTTTTTTATATATACCGTGTGGTACTGGTTTCAGAAGCAGAATTCAGTGATTCATTACTTTGATACAACACCCAGTGCTCATTATGACAAAGAATTATTCACAATTATCAAGTGGGATTTATTCCTGGGCTGCAGGGCTGGTTCAATATTAGCAAATCAATCAACATGATACACATTAATAAAAGGTTAAGAACCATATGATCCTGTCAACAGATGCAGAAAAAGCATTTAAATAAATACAGCATGAATTTTAAAAATTTTTTTTGAGAGAGAGACAGAGCATGAGTGGGGGAGGGGCAGAGAGAGAAAGAGGGAGACACACTATCTGAAGCAGATTCCAGGCTCTGAGTTGTCAGCACAGAACCCGATGCAGGACCTGAACTCACGAACCAGGAGATCATGATCTGAGTCGAAGTCAGACGCTTAACTGACTGAGCCACCCAGGTGCCCCATGAATTTTCTTAAGCTTAATTTTGACAGCGAGCACACAAGGAGAAAGGAGGGGCAGAGAAAGGGGGGGGGACAGAGGATCCTAACTCAGCTGGACACTGACAGCAGAAAGCTCGAGCATACATTCTTGATAAAAACACTCAACAAAGTAGGGATAGATGGAACATACCTCAACATCATAAAGACCATATACAAAAGAACCACAGCTAATATCATCCTCAATGGGGAAAAACTGAGAGCCTCTCTCCTACTGTCAGGAACAAGACAAGGAGATCTTCTCTCACCATTACTAATTAACATAGTACTGAAAGTCTTAGCCTCAGCAATCAGATAACAAAGAGAAATAAATGGCATACAAATTGGCAAGGAAGAAGTCAAACTTACACCTTTGAAGACAATGTGATACTCAATGTAGAAAACTCAAGACTCCACCAAAAAATTGCTAGAATGCATGAATGCAGAAATCTGTTGCATTTCTATACACCAGTAATGAAGCAGCAGAGAAAGAAATCAAGGAATCAATCCCATTCACAACTACACCAAAAACAAGAAGATACTTAAGAATAAACCTAACTAAAGAGGCAAAACATCTGTACTCTGGAAGCTATTGTAAACTTGTGAAAGATGTTGAATAGGACACAAAGAAATGGAAAAATATTCCATGCTCATTCATTAGAAGGATGCTGTTAAGATGTCTATAACACCCAAAGCAATCTACACGTTTAATGAAATCCCTATCAAAATACCTGTACCACCAGCATTCTTTGCAAAGCTAGATCGAACAATCCTAAAATGTGTACAGAACGACAAAAGACCCTGAACAGCCACAGCAATCCTTAAAAAAATAAAACTAGAGACATCACGATTCCGGATTTCAAGCTATATTATAAAGCTGTAGTCATCAAGACAGTATGGTTATGGCACAAAAACAGATATATAGATCAATCAATGGAACAGAATGGAAAAACCAGAAATGGACCCACAACTATATGGTCAACTCATCATCTTCAACAAAGCAGGAAAGAAGATCTAATGGAAAAAAGTCTCTAGCAAATGGTGCTGGGAAAGCTGGATGGGACTTGCAGAAAAATGAAACTGGACCACTTTCTTACATCATACACAAAAATAAACTCAAAATGGATGGATGAAAGACCTAAACCTTAAGACAGGAAACCATCAAAATCCTAGAGGAGAACACAGGCAGCAACCTCTTTGATCTCGGCCAGAGCAACTTCTTGCTAGACACATCCCTGAAGGCAAGGGAAACAAAAGCAAACATGAATGACTGGGACTTCATCAAGATAAAAAGCTTCTGGGGGCACCTGGGTGGCTCAACCAGTTGAGCAGAAGACTTTGGTTCAGGTCATCATCTCACAATTCGTGAGTTCTAGCCCTGCATGGGGCTCACTGCTGCCAGCACGGAGTCCACTTTGGATCCTCTGTTCCCCTCTCCCTCATGCTCTCTCAAAAACAAACAAACATAAAAAAAAAAAACCCACAAAGATAAAAAGCTTCTGCACAGCAAAGGAAACAATCAGCAAAACTAAAAAGCAGCCTACAGAATGGGAGAAGATATTTGTAAATGACACATCTGATAAAGGATTAGTATCGAAAAGCCATAAAGAATTTCTCAAACTCAACACCCAAAAAAAAAAAAAAACCAAAAAAAAAAAAAACCCAGTTGAAAAATGGCAGAACACATGAATGAACAAATGCTTTTCCAAAAAGGACATCCAGATGGCTAACAGACATGTGAAAAGATGCTCAACAACCCTCATCATCTGGAGAATACAAATCAAAACCACAGTGAGATACCACCTCACACCTGTCAGAATGGCTAACATTAACAACACAAGAAACAACAGGTACTGATGAGGATGTGGAGAAAGGGGAACCCTCTTGCACTGCTACTGAGAATGTCACTCGTACAGCCACTCTGGACAGCAGTATGGAGGGTCCTCAAAAACCTAAAAACAGAACTACCCTACGACCCAGCAATTGCACTACTAGGTATTTACCCAAAGGATACAAAAATGCAGATTCAGAGGGGTACATGCACTCTAATGTTAACAGCATCATTATCAACAACAGAAATCATTTTTATTTTTTTAATGTTTATTTATGTTGAGAGAGAGCATCTGTGCTCACGCAATCAAGTGGGGGAGGGGCAAAAAGAGAAAGAGAGAGAATCCCACACAAGCTCAGTGCTGTCAGCACAAAGCCCAACATGGGGCTTGAACCCACGAACTAGGAGTTCGTGACCTGAGTCAAAAATCAAGAGGCAGACACTTAAGGGACTGAGCCAATCAGGCACCCTGAAATCACTATTTTTAAAACGTCACATACTGGTGCAAGAATTTTAATTAATTTCTTTTTTTTGAAGTACAGTTGACATACAATGTTACTATGTCGTACACCTGAAACTAATTCCACAGGTCTATACATTATTATGCTCACCACAAGTACAGCTACCATCTATACCATACAGCACTGTGACAGCGCCACTAACTACACTCCCTGTGCTGTACTCTCATCCTTGTGACTTATTAATTTCATAACTGGAGGCCTGTACCTCCCACTCCTCTTCATCCATTTTGCCCCTTCCCACTCGTACTCCAACCCCTCCCATTTGGCAACCATCAGTTTGTTCCCTAGATTTATGGGTTTGTTTCCGGTTTTGTTCGTTCATTTAATTTTTTAGATTCCATTTCACATATGAATGAAATCATATGGTATTTGTCTTTCTCTGACTTATTTCACTTAGCATAATACCCTCTAGGTCCATAAAAGGGCAGAGATTTTAGTTAGCAAAATTTCAGTTACTAATATCATTCAAGGTAAGTTTTTGCCTAGATTATACTCTTGTAGTAACTACAGCAAAAAGAGAATTCACAGTATTAGTAGCTTCATAAACTTAAGTTATACATGTAAAAGTATTTATCGACTGCCATTTTAGCCAGGTGCTAAATGAAATACTGGTAGACAAGACAAAGTCCTTGCCTTCATGAAGCTTACACACTCAAAGTAGAAACAGGAAAAAAAAAAGTGAGTAAACAAATAACATTTCATACTATATAGTAATTCCTTCAAAAAGGAAAATAACACAATATGAAGAAAGAGGAAGTGATTTGGGTAGAGTAATCTTAGCTAGGGTCCTTAGGGAGCGTCTCTCTGAGGAGGTTATATATGAGTTGAAACTTGAACAATGAGTAGGAAGCTTAAAGAGAACACAAAGTATAAAGAGTCTAAGATGAGAACGTTGAATATCAGCTCTTGAGTTCTCAAGGGAAAGAGCCATATTTAATCTCTATACAACATGTATAAGAGTATCTCCCACTCAAATTCAATAGAACTTATTCAAGATAATTCAATAATGGAATTCAATTCAGTAAAATATTGTTTTAGAAAAATCTTTACTGTTTGAGATCATTATGAATTAATCTTCAAGGCAGACAAGACAGAACCGTTAGATAAAGTGAGTAAAATCTCTGGGATTTTGTAATAAGGTAGAAAGAAAAAAATAACATGTAATCATTTTTTAGAAGTGCCTTTCAGGTAGATAGTTTGACAAGCATAAAGTTTATCAAGCAAATTCTATCAAGAGAATTCTGGGTTCAATCTGTCCTCCACTCCTAAAATTTAGTGCTTTGCATCTACAGTATTTCTAATTTATGGTGTGCAAGAGAGTGCAACTATACAGTCAGGGTGCACAAGGGACCGGGAAGTGGATTTCAGTTCAAAAGGAGCTGTCCATTCACCAACAGGCTGAACATCAGTGAAGTGTTGGGAGACTATAAAACCATCCTCCAGGGTATTACAGAGATAACTTACAGGAGAAAGTTACTGGTGGAACTTCATGACCTCAGAGAACTGTTCCAGTTCCTTCTCTCAACCCGGACATCCATCCCTTTACACTCATTACGTAAAAGCCCCCGAAAGCAACCAACAGAGTGGATTTGTGAACGCCACACACATCATACCAATAACAAAGGATTAACAGACAACGTAAGTAAGGGGAACGTAGTAATTTGTTCATCTCAGTAACTGAAATTTGAGTTAAAATTTTCAAATAATACTTAAAACAGCACAAAAACAGGCAGAAGCGCCGCGGTGAAAGTACACAACGACTTAAGGTGAACAATACCAATGCCAATTGACTTGACTTCATACAAAAGCACGACAGAAAGCGCACGGAAACCCCTGAGAGGGGAATCCAAGCGGAAGCCCTCCTGACTCAAAACACTGGAACAGATGGTGACAGCTGAGTTAACCCAGTGAGGACAAGGGGGAAAGCTTCGAAGAACAACGGGTGTGGCAGGTCACCTAGAGGGTCCCCAGGCGCGCCCGCACGCCAGCACTCCCGGCCCTTAATGCGTCAGAAGGTCGGGAGGGACCCGGCGCCTGGAGGAGTCGGCCGCTGACGCCAAGGGGACCTCAGCGGCTTGGCACCTCCCAAGGCCGCCGGGTCCGCACGCTCTAGCCCTTTCGAGAAGACCCGGAGCACCCCTCAGTGCGGCAGCGATCGCTGCCTGAGGGGAAGCTAGCCCGTGCGCTCACCTTCCGGCGCCGGCGGCGGCTCCTGCCGCTTTCCGCGGGACAGGAAGGCCTTGGGCAGCAGCAGCGACACAGCCAGGACGATCCCCGAGGCCAGGGCCACCCTCTGCACGGTGGAGTACGCCATGGCCGCCGCCCTGGCCACAGGTGCCGACGCCAGCCGGAACCGGAACCGCGGCGCCGGCAGCCTCCTCCGACCGAACCGGGGTTGCGCGGACGGCGACGCGAGAGGGACACGCGCGCCAGGCGCCCGCACCGCGCTCGCAGTCTCTGTACTCGCACCCGAGCCCTCCCGTCTTTGCCAATTGGAAACCCCTCCCTCTCCGTGTCCCACGCCCAGGGGTGCGTCCACCCGGCTGCACGATTGGCGGTTCCGCCCTTCTGCCCTGCCCGCTCACCGCCTGCCGGACCGCGCCGTTCGTCTCCTTACCGCGGGCAGCTCCCGCTTGTCGCAGCTGTTCTCCGCTTGTAGCCAAGCGGGCGAATGCTAAGACTCACGCCTACTCCTCTCCCTCCACAGAGTAAAACCTTTCAAGAACGCTCTTTTATCCTCGGCACTGCCATCCGACTTCTATGACCTGAAAGCCCTGAATGACCTGGTCTTAGCAGTGCTGCATCCAAACCAGATCATTTGCTCTTTCCGCATCATATTCCTTGCTTTCAGGGCACGTTGGCTTGTCCTGTTCCCTCTGCCTGGAAAATTCCTAACCTATCTCCACCGGGTAAAAACTTCTCTGAAGAGCGACTGAAAAACACTATCTTCGTGAAACTTTTCCAGGCAGCCTCTCCTTCCTCTGTATTCCCACAGTGCTCCATTACTGCCTTTATTAATGTGTATTAGATAAATGAACAAACATTTAATGAACATTCGGTTCTTATGATGTATCAAATCCGGAAATGGCACTACAGGGTCTGATGAATAAGATAGGTTTCTTTATGGGGTAGATAGGGATCTATGCAGAATATTTTCTGCATTTTCTGGCGTAGTCAGCTCAACTGGAAGGAGAGGGTCAGGAAAAGCTCCTGAAAGTACGTGAAATTTGTAGGAGTTTTTGAAAAATAAGTCATTAGACAGGTGGGAGGATTTAGAGTATTCAGGCAAAGGATGCAAAGAAAGCAAAGGCATGCAAGCCTCTGTGTTCCAAGAATCACTGGTGATTCATTTTGGCTGAGCAACAGGGTTGCTGACAGAATATAAAGTGATAAGACTATGAATATAAGCAGGAGCTAGATTGTGAGAAGCTTGGATAGAACTTCCAGTTCAACATGGTAGATGGAACACATCCGTTTATCTTTGCTTCCCCCAGACACCTCACAAAAATGAAAATAAAAAGATAAAGTGTGTCAACTACAAGACTAAGGAGAATGGGAGAAAATATGACAAGGGACAAGAAATGTCAACATTTTAAGATACAACATTATCCAAGAGAAATTGGAAAGTCATGTATGTAATTTAAAATCTAGTAGCCACATTAAAAAAGTGAAAAACGTGAAGTTCATTTAATACATTTTGTTTAACCCAATATACTCCAAATATTATTTCAACATGTGTAGCACTAGTCACATTTCAATGGCTTAATAGCCATGTGTGACTAGTAGCTACCATACAATGACATAAAAAGTGAAGTACATGCAAAGGGAAAGCTCATAAGAAGCAAACTAATTTGTCCTCAGAACCTAAGAGGTCTTAAGAATTGGAGACACTGAGTGTTCCTTTAAAGGAAGAGATGTAGAGTGGGGCTGCATAAAGGAGCTTTGGTTGAAAGTCTGGTTAAGAAGCAGGTGAGAGCCTCTAAATCTTGTTCCAGGTGGTTGCCCCCACCAGCATTGCTCAGGCATCATCATCCTTGATATCGTCAACATCACTAAAAGCTGTTGCGTACTTAATATGTTCCAGGAATTTTACATATCATAACAATTCTAACAATTTTATGAACTAAGCAATAATATGTACCCATTTTACAAATAATAAAACCAAGAAACAAACCTTAAGTAATTCCCCCAAAGTTACACAGTATGTCGAAACCCATTGTTTGAACCCAGGCTTGCTTACTCCAGGACTTAGCCGTTTCTTAACCACCAGTTTTACTCTCTGGAAACATGGAAGCTCTGGACTCATGGACAACAGGTGCAGTTTATGGAGGTGGTGACTGATGGGATAAGACTCCTAAGAGGTGCAGAGAAAAGTGCAATGACCCCCAAAATTATGGTTTGGATGACTGGATAGACATTGATTGCATATAACAGAATCATGAGAACAGATTAGTATGGTTTGTGAGAAAGGCAAAGAGTTCCAATTTTGACTAGTTGAGTTTGAGTTCCATGAAATACCCATGTACAGCTATCCAGTGGATGTATGAGTCTGAAACACAGAAGAGATGTTTGGGCTAGAAACAAATATGGAGGCAATTGGCCCATCAATAGTAAGTGAAGTCTGGGAGAAGATAACATTAGCAAGAGTACTCCTGTGATGAGAGGCCACAGTAGGAAACTTGGATTACACCATGATTTTGAAGTTCCCAAGTATGAGAACAGAAATAGGGTGGAAAAGATAGTGGTCTGGGTGTTAAAATCTTGAATAAGAAGTCACTGGAAAGTGAGAAGGTGACAAACAAAAGGTATAATGAGTAGCCAGAAGACATGCTCTTCTAAAGAGTGGTAGGATTTGTGTTGGTTGTTTTGGGAGTCGTTTTAACAGTGGCAGCAAGCTCTCTGGGGAATACTACATGCAGAAACATGCTGGTGAGAATACAAAACTCTGAATAAATGCCTGCCCTTAATCAATCATAACTTGTATTCTTTATTTAATCATGTGTATTTTTTATTGTCCTGCATTTGAACAAACCTCTTTTCCTCCCGCCTGTGGTCCCACTGCCACGGAACTTGTAAATTGCTCCCTAGAAGCTTTCTCCTGTGTTGCTGGAGTTCTTATCCTTAGGCTAGTTACCTTCTAAACATTCCCGATTCACTTTTGTTACACTAATCTTGACATCCAATTTCAGCCCAGAGACAAACTGCTCATGGATCATAAGACCAAGAGCAGAGAACCTACCTTTCTCTGGTGTGTAGTAGGAGGCAGAGAGGAGGCTCTTCCAGCCTTAAACCCCAAAGAAGGGGAAGACCTCTGTTTGTCTCCTTCTCCTTGGAATCTTCTACTCTGCCTTTTAATGACCAACAGGTGTGCCTGAAAGGAGGTGCTTGAGAGCCCACAGCTGGAGCCACTGACCTGAAGCTGCTGCCAGTGAGATTTCTTTCTCTCCGCCCCTTCCACAGCTGACCCTGCCTAATATAGAAGGCCCAAACAGATCTGAACCTCTTCCAGGAAGCTCTCCTGGACACTCCAACTCATGCTGACTCTTCTTTCATTGAACTGCTTGGATGCTATTTATCATGGGTTTGTTGGGTCTTGTCACCTGGGCAGGAACCCCAGGAGGACAGAATTATGTCTTCTGTCCGTAACATGACTGAGCACAGAACTGGTTCATAGTAGGTAGTTATGAAATATGACATTGCTGGTTTCCCATACACACTGATTTTGCCACTGCTCTGAGCAACTACACATCTTCCTAGGAATCAACAGTCAGAATTTTTTTGAAGTCACCCCAAAAGATATATAAACTTCCTTCCACTTATAAAATAAATAAGCCCTTGGGATGTAATGTACAGCATGGTGACTATGGTTAATAATAATGTATTGTATATTTGAAAGTTGCTAAGAGAAATCTTAAAAGTTCTCATAAGAGAAAGGGCACCTGGATAGCTCAGGCAGTTGACCATCTGACTTTGGATCAGATCATGATCTCATGGTTCATGGGTTCGAGCCCTGCATCAGGCTCTGTGCTGACAGCTCAGAGTCTGGAGTCTGCTTCAGATTCTGTGTCTCCGTCTCTCTCTGTCCCTCTCCTGTTCATACTCTCTCTCTCTCTCTTTCTCTCTCAAATAAATAAAAACATTTAAAAAAAGTTCTCATAAGAAAAAAATTGTAACTGTGTGGTGATAGATGTTAACTACACTTAGTTTGATCAGCATTTCACAATATATGTAAATATTCAATCATGTTGTACACATGAAACTATCTTTTAAAACTTTATGTTCCATGTCAATTTTAATATTGAATATATTTATATTTTAATTAAAAAAGACATGGTTAAAAAGAAGAGTCACCCCAAAGAGTCTCATTTCAAAAAGTCACTAATTTTTTTCCACAATAGGTCACTCTATTCCATCCACCAAATTTGCCCCCTAGCAACCATGATGGTTAATTTTAGGTGTCAACTTGGCTGGGCCACAGTGTCCAGAATATTTATTCTGGATATTTCTGTGAGGGTGTTTTGGATAAGATTAACTAAAATCTGTGGAATTTGACAGGGCACCTGGGTGGCTCTGTTGGTTAAGCACCCGACTCTTGATTTCAGCTCAGGTCACGATCCCACAGGTTTGAACCCCATGTCAGACTCTGCATTGAGAGCACAGAGCCTGCTTGGGATTCTCTCTCTCTCTCTCTCTTTCTCCCCCTCTCTGCCCTTTCCTCTGCCCCCCAATAAATAAATAAATAAACTTTAAAAATCTGTGGAATTTGATAAAGCAGATTGTCCTCCATAATGTGGGTGGACCTCACTCAATCAGCTGAAGGCCTGAACAAACAAAAAACTGGTCTCCCCTGAGTAAGAGAGCATTTTGGGGGTGCCTGGGTGGCTCAGTTAGTTAAGTATCTGACTTCAGCTCAGGTCCTGATCTCATGGCTCGTGGGGTTGAGCCCTGTGTTGGACCCTGTGCTGACAGCTCAGAGCCTGAAGCCTGACTCTGTGTCAGATTCTGTGTCTCCCTCTCTCTCTGCCCATTCCCCACTTGTTCTCTGTTCTCTCTGTCTCTCAAAATAAATGAATATTAACAAAAACGAGAGAAAGAGGGAGAATTCTGCAGTAGGAGGTCTTCAGACTTAAACTGCAGCATCAACTCTTTCTGGATCTCCAGTCTGTCAGCCTACCCTGAAGATTTTGGACTTTCCTCGCTTCTATAATCACATCAGTCAATTCCTTAAAATCTCTGCCTCTCTCTCTCTCTTTTCCCCCTCCCTTCACCTCCCCTCCCCACACCCAGTCACACATACACTTCCAATTGACTCTTTCTCTGGAGAACTCTGATGAATACAGTAACTTTGGCTATTTCCAAAAATGTAATTCCCCCTGCGATTGAGGGGGGGATGCTTTTCCATCTCAGAGGAGATTTCAGGGATGCACCTTGGTCTCTGAAAACAATTCTAAAGAAAAGCCCAAAGAAACCATAGCAGCCCATTGTGAAGAGTCATGGACCCTCAATACAGGTAGGAAATTGGGCTGGTTCACATGAAAATGAGACCCAAGTATCCAGAACACTGAGCAGAAAGGAGCAAGGCGTGTAACTCCAAAGTCCAGAATGAAGCGGTTAAAGACGGTGCGGGGGGGGCACCTGGGTGGCTTAGTTGGTTAGGTGTCCGACTTCAGCTCAGGTCATGATCTCACGGTTTGTGGGTTCGAGCCCCATGTGAGGCTCTGTGTGGACAGCTCAGAGCCCGGAACCTGCTTCGGATCCTGTGTCACCTTCTCTTTCTGCCCTTCCCCTGCTCACAGTCTGTCTGTCTCTGTCTCCCAAAAACAAATTAACATTAAAAAAGAAAAAAAAAAGAAGGAAGGCGGGAAGATGGGGCAGGATGCATACAGAGGGTATACTGGACCCAGGCCTTGAAAGAAGGGTAGAATTTCCATCAAGGATAAAAGAAATGTTACAAATAACCTATCAATTGGAGATGTCCAGAGTCTTTTGAATCCCCTTTCTTTGATGTTATCTGCATCAAGAATCTCACTTTCTCAATGTACAATCTAGCAAATGATATTTCCCCTTGCCACTAGGGTACAGGTATATAACTGGTTCCCTAATCAGACACACCCACACCTGACTTTGGTTTGGAAGTTATCTATGAGAGGAAACAGCAATGCCGGGGCTGCCTTTTCTGATGGTCCTAGGGGACAGCAGAGGTGGGATGTTCCTGCAGTCAGCGGTGACCACAAGCAGGTCTGGGGAACGTGGCAACAGAAATCCCTGAAGGGGCCAGCTTTGTGGCACAGTTCTAGGAGCTGTTTCGAGCTCCAGAGCCCCATTTCCTCACTGGTGAAATGGAGATTGTGCTGTCTCCCTCCCTGAGCTAGTAAATGTGCTGGAGCTTGGAAGGCAATTGGGTATGAGACGTAGCTGTGGCTCAAAGCAGGTCAAAAGGAAGAAAAGTAGAATCGGAAAAGGGGTGGCAGTGTCACGGGAAAAACCCCTAGGGAGGACCCTAAAATTTTACCCGACTGGGACTGGGTGGGTAGGGGTGGGGGGCATGGGGACCCTGGCTTCCTGGTGGTGTGTGGTCAAGGTAAGAGAGTCCTTACCACTCTCTTGCCACTTCTCTTCACTGGCCTCTGCCCCGGACGGATGCAGAGCGGAGAGAAGTCACAGTTGGATACCTTGGGCCTTTCTGCTTTGAATGAGAAGAAATAGTCTTTGGCTCCAATTAATTAAGCAAACTGATAGAAATTCCCTGCCTAAGTCACACTTTGCATATCCATAATCTCTGTGCTACATTTTCTGTATACTTTACCCCTGGGTAAAAATTGGTGAGCATTTAAATGCTTCCTCACATAATCTTGCTAAAGCACACTCTGGCCTATAAATATTCATGCCACTGCCAAAACATTTGCAAGCTTTCCCCAAAGGTGAAATGTGTGTAATGTACTTTGTCTTCTGGGTATAAATATTATCCAATACATTTTGGTTAATATGAATACACTAATTATTCCTGTAACCCTTTTAAAAAGGGTCATCTTCATGATGTGAATTTTTAAAAAATGTAATTACAGTAATTGGATACTTAATCTAATTAAAATTTGCTTTATCTTTAATGGGAATTTTTCTAAAGAGGGAGAATGACAATTGCCTTTTTGATAACGACTGTTTTCTTCCTGCAGGGGGATCGAGGTGGTGAAAATTGGAGAACCAGGAGCAGTTTGGTGTCTGTCAGTGCCCGGGTTGCTGAGCAAAGCCAAGCCAGTCTTCACCTTAGGACGCTACTTATAAAATGAATACGGGTTTTAGTTACTGAAGAGAGTGGAGGAAAGGACTAGGGGAACCTTTTCTATTTCAACAGATAAAGCTTTCCCCCTCCTAGGAAGCAGGCTTCCATTCCTCTGGACCTGTGATTGGCTCATGGTGGGAACTTGAACCTCAGCCTGCTAGATCAGGGGCCCTCACAGAGCTTGCTGGAGCTGGAGCTGGAGCTGAAGGAAAAGCAGCTCCATGATGCTTTGGGGGACGTGGTGCTACAAGGAGCTGTAGTGAATGTTACAGGTGCTTCACTCAGATCCCATTGGTTCACCTTTGAGGTCAGCCACGGATAGTTCCTGTATGCAGGTTAGGGTACTGTATCTCTCTGCATAAGGCCATTCTCTAAGCTGTGGGGCAAGCTAAACCTGCTGGAAGCTATCACCCCAGAACAACTCTCAGACAATGAGGGTGGGGAGCTGGTAGGTAAGTATCTCAGGGTGAATAACCTGAGGGGTTCTCTGCACATTCCTTTCAGGGCATCCCAGTGGGATTAAGCTTTAACTGCTCCCACTGTAACCTGCTCGTTAACATACCCATTCTGGGGCTTCATCTCCTTCCTTGTCTCCCTTTGCCACTCTCCTCTTGAGATGATCTTCCAAATAAAGTAGTGCAAAGTCTTGCCTTGGAGTCTGCTTTGGGAGAGACTAAACAAAGACAGACGCAAGGTCGGGGTTTCCAGGGAGATGATCTCTCCACCACATGGAGTAGGCCCGTCTGGAGGAGAGAGTGAAGGCAGCAGAAACAAGCAGAAATGAGGTAGACGGAGTATAAGCCTGGTGTTGAATCCAGGCTCCCACCCCAGACTCCCCTTGTTCCTGCTCCTCCTTTGATTCTGGAGGCTGCCCTGAAACCTCCCAGCCACTAGTTAATACATTCCTCCCATTCTTTTCCATATGTGCTAAGCTTGCCTGATTGGGTTGGATTTCTATTTCTGGCAACTCAAGGTATTGTAACTTTTGGCTAATGAGTCAGGTTTGCCTAATAAGTTACAAAATAACTTTTGTAAATAAGTGAGTTTGCGTGCAAAACATTTAGACTAAAACTTGCCTCTGATTGTTACGATCATCATTACTATTATTATTAAATGCATGTTGTTATTATTCAACGTCTGACCTGCTTCCAGAAGGTCAAGTTTCAAGGACCTAGAGCCTAGAAAAGGGTCACAAAAGAAGTCAGTTTAATTCATCCTAATTTTCTCCCTTCTGTCTTTTTCCATAACTTGAAATAAATATTATTCTGTTTTGCTTAAGGGTCACGTTCATTTGGCTTTAATTTTGCTACCAGATCTGAATGGCATAGACAAAGTGCTGAGCATGAACGCCCACCCCAGTCAGGTTCAAGTCATGGCTGGCTCTGACCGGCTACAGGGCCACATTAGGACTGTCATGGGCCATTGGTGCTTTTGCCTTGATGGGTCTCATCTTCCATAAAACATATTTAAAATTACATTTTATGACTGCATTGGTATAAAAACAAATATGTTATTATTACACATCAAGGCATTTTCTGCTAAAAATTCTTTTTTCCTTCTGGTTTTAAGAGAAAGGAAAACATTTTAGTAGCATGCCTCCTGCTTTGTGTTTCCTGTAACACGTAATTTTTTTTTAATTTAAAATTTATTTATTTAAATTCAACACATAATTGTTTTTCATTGTTTCACGTACCAGAGAAGTAAAATATTGCCATTTTTAGAGAAGTTTCCAGGCAGGTGTTTCCAGAAGACTTGATGTTGACTCAGGGAAAACGCGCCTGTGAATCTTCTGGCAAGGTCCACTTGGTCATTTATACGGAGTCGGGGTTGAGAATGTGAGGACAAGGGGCTTCACAGAATAAATTCAAGTGATGTTTTCCTTCAATAAGAGGCTGTTATGTTGTGAACTTTGGGACTTCTGGTGGCTCAGAGACAGGAATTCGACAGCAAGGGACTGGGGAAGAGAGGGCAGAGTTTGAAGGCCTGTGGTTGGTAGAGGAGAAGGCCTCTCAGACAGTCAGCCAGGAAAGAGCTCCCTATGATGAGGGATGCTTGCTAGGTTATGGTTTCAGTAAAGGGCCATCCAGGTTTTCCTCCTGCGCTGCATTCCTCCTATGGTTTCTTCAAGCCTTTAGAAGGGTCTGTGGTACACAATGGACTATGCCATTGGTGCTGGGGAATATCGGAGGGCATTGGCCCCTGCCTGGAGCAAGGCACTCTCATCTCCTGAGACCAGAGCTGAGGGAGCAGCATCAAATCAGTAGGGAATGCTAATCCCAACAGCCAAGGCGACAAGAAACAATGTGCATGGAAGTCTGTGGGGTGGTGAAAGAAAAGAGGCAGGCTCCCGCATATCTGGTGAGAATGCACTGAGACAAAGGCTGTTTTCCCAAATGCACTGGAAGACAGTGATCCTGGAAGGGAAAAGGGGGCAAAGAGAAGGATTGTACCCTGTTATGTGGCTAAGGGTCCCAAAGCAGCCAGAATTTGTAAATACAGTGTCCTTGCCTCTCTGAATACATCACCGGTGATGTCTCTGCTTCGAGCTACAGCCATGTTGGCCTCCTTGCTCATACTCACACAGGCCTGGGCAGCACCACCCTGAGTCCTTGATCTCTTGCCCCAAATATTTGCATGGCTCTCACCTCCTTCAAGTCTTTGCTCAAATCACCATTCTTACTGAGACTTTCCATGGCCAACCTATGTAAGGTAAAGCACCCCTTTATCCACCTGCCCTACTTCATTTTCCTCCAAGGCACTTGTCTTAGCCAGTTCAGGCTGGTATAACCAAGCACCGGAGACAAGGTGACTTATCAACAACACAACTTTATTTCTGATAAAAGCCTGCTTCCTGGTTCATGGATAGCCATCTTCTTCTGGTGTCCATGGAGAAAGAGGCAAGGGAGCGCTCTGCTATCTTTCATAAGGACACTAATCCCACTAATGAGGCTCGCCATCTTCATGATTTAATCACCTCCTAAAGGCTCTACCTCCAAATACCATTACATTGGGGATTAGGTTTCAATGTGTGAATTTCAGAGGGGCACAAACATACAGTCTACAGCAACACTTACCACATTCTGCAGGTCATTACTTTGGTTTCTCTCCTGTGTCTTCCCTCTAGAGTATAAGCTGCATGAGGACAGGGAATGTGGTCCATTTGGCTTACTTCTGCTTCCCCGGTGCCTAGAACAGTGCCTGGCACATGGTAGCCATCAATACATATTCTTCGAATGGATCAATGAAGATAACAGCATATAGTTTTTATAGATACAGTGCTTTGAAAAAGCTCCTAAACTGGCTGGAAATAAGTTACATGCATATTATATAGCAGCTGAAAACCACAATTGGGTAAATGAAGTGGGAACAGTTTCACATTGAATGATTGATCATCCATATTCTCATGTTTGGCTTAGATGGTGTTTATCATGCTGTAGCTGAATGGTTTTTAAAAGCTGTTCTGTAGAAACTCAGGTGCTGGGGGGCTTTCTTCAATGTTTCTTCTTATTTTTTTCCAAATATATTTTTAGCTATATTTAGAATAACACATAATCAAATATAGTATATATTAAATTTGAATATATCGACAACTCCTGATGTGTTAACTAGTACTGTCATGTTAATACATTTTTTAAAAAGTAGAGCCTAAGAATAAAGATTCTTTTTTCATTTCTATAAATATATTTGAATTTCTTATAAATGTGTCCATGAAACATGATAAGTTTGGAGTTCTCCATTTTTGACACTTTATTTAAGAAGGAATGCAAGCAGTTAGATAACTCTGGTGATTCTCAATTGGAAACAAACACACCAATTTTCTACTATTCTCTTTCAAGCTTCTGAGGTTAATTGAAGATAATCTTGAGGTTGCAAGATATAAAATATGTTGCTTTTTGCATTACATCGGAATGTTCTCAATACTGTGTGACCAAAACAAAAGATAGAAATCGACTGTGTTTCAAAGCTGATAAGTAGCAGAAACTCGACTCAGTAGTCCTTGCTTCCAAGACTTTTTTGAAATGGTAATTATTTTTTAATTTTTGGTACTTTGGGTAGTCTTCTCAATTTTTTTGCTTTGTTTTCTTTGTTTTTCTTCTGCAACTAATGTAGCTATGTTAACAAATAAACTAGTGTCACCACAAGGGCACAATCTTATGTCTTCATAAAGCCTTGGCAATCTGTAGATCCAAGCATTATTCCACACTCTTTCCCCCCTGTCTGGGTTGATACAGCTGTTTATTCACAACAAGGTTTTGAATGTGGAAAGCTAAATGTTCACTGGGGATTTTTTTTAAGTTTTTAAATTTACAAATGTAAAATTCACTTTTTCTATAAGTTTTTATACATACCTGAATCCTTTTAACCACTACTTCACTCCAGATACAGAACAATTCCAACATCCCAGAGAATTCCCATGTGCTGCACCTTTGTCTTCAGATCCTTTTCCTGTACCCACCCCAGACAACTATGGATCTGTTTTCTGTTTCTATATTTTATTTTTATCTCTTTATTTTTTTGGGGGTGGGGGAGAAGGGCAGAGGGAGAGAAAGAATCTCAAGCAGGCTCCACGGATAGCATGGAGACTGACACGGGGCTCAATTCCATGACCCTGGAATCATGACCTGAGCTGAAATCAAGAGTCAGATGCCCAACTGACTGAGCCACCCAGGCACCCTGTTTCCATATTTTCTCCCATGCCAGAATCATGGAGTCATACAGTATGTAATCTTTCGAGACTGGATTCTTTCGCTTAGAAAAATGCATTTGAGATTCACTGAAGTTATTGTGTGTATTAATAGTTCATTGCTTCTTATTTCTGAGTGGTATTCTATTGTATGGATATAACACAGTTTATCTATTTACCTATTGAAGGACATTTGGATTGTTTCCAAGTCTTGGTGATAACAAAATATCGCTATGAACTTTTTTAAAGTTTATTTATTTATTTTGAGAGAAAGAGTGTGTGTGAGCAGGGGAGGGGCAGAGGGGAGAGAGACAGAGAGAGAGAGAGAGAATCCCAAGCAGGCTCTGCACTGTCAGCATAGAGCCCAACGCGGGACTTGAACCCACAAACCATGAGATCATGACCTGAACCTAGACCAAGAGTCAGTTGCTTAACCAGCTGAGCCACCAGGGACCCTGCTATGAACTTTTGTGTACATTTATTTTTTGTGAGCATAGGTTTTCATTTCTCTAGGGTAAATACCAAGAAATGGGATTCAAAGGACACGGGTAAATAGTGTTTCACTTTTCTTTGTTAAAAAATTTTTTTCATGTTTATTTATTTTTGAGAGACAGACAGAGTGTGAGTGGGAGAGGGGCAGAGAGAGAGGGAGACACAGAATCCAAAGCAAGCTCCAGGCTCTGAGCTGTCAGCACAGAGCCCGATGCAGGGCTTGAACTCAAGAACCAGGAGATCATGACCTGAAACGGAAGTTGGATGCTTAACTGACTGAGCCACCCAGGTGTCCCAAATGTTTTACTTTTTAAAGACACTGCTTCGGGGCGCCTGGGTGGCTTAGTCGGTTAAGCGTCCGACTTTCGCTTAGGTCAAGATCTCACGGTTCGTGGGTTCGAGCCCCGCGTCGGGCTCTGTGCTGACTGCCAGCTCAGAGCCTGGAGCCTGTTTCAGTCTGTGACTCCCTCTCTCTCTGACCCTCCCCGGCTCATGCTGTCTCTCTCTCTCTCTCCTAGAAATAAATAAAAATATTAAAAAAAAAAAATAAAGACACTGCTTCACTATGTTTTCCAGAGAGCTGTGTCATTTTGCATTACTACCAGGAGTGTATGAAAGTTCTAGTTGCTCCCCATCCTCAACAGCACTTGGTATTGTCAGTTTTCATTTTTTAATTTTAGCCATTCTGATGTGTACATACTGATATGTCATTGTGGTTTTAACTTAAATTTATATGACTAATGATGTTGAGCATCTTTTGATGTGTTTACTTACCATTAATACACCTTCTTTCATGAAATATCGATTTAAGCCTTTGCCATTTATTTTTTTAAATTTATTTTTAATGTTTTATTTATTTCTGAAAGAGAGAGAGAGAGAGACAGCATGAGCAGGGAAGGGTCAGAGAGAGAGGGAGACACAGAATCTGAAGCAGGCTCCAGGCTCTGAGCTGTCAGCACAGAGCCCGACGTGGGGCTTGAACCCATGAACCATGAGATCATGACCTGAGCCAAAGCTGGACGCTTAACCAACTGAGCCACCCAGGCACCCCAAGCTTTTGCTGTTTAAACAACTGAGTTGCTTATTTATTGTTGAGTTTTGAGAGTTTCTTTATATTTTCTGCATATGCATTTGTTTGGCTTATGACTGGCAAATATTTTGTCCCAATCTGTAGCTGATCTTTTTATTCTTTCAGCAGTATCCTTCACAGAGCAAAAGTTTCAGTTTTGATAAAGTCTAATTTATCAATATTTTCTTTAATGGACTGTGCTTTTAGTGTCATACCTAGGAACTCTTTGCCTAACTCAAGGTCAAGAAAATTTTCTCCTATGTTTTTCTTCTATGAGTTTTATAGTTTTACATTTAGGACCATTATTGATTTTGAGTTAATTTTTGCATATGATTGTTTTTAATTTTTGATATTTCAAAACCATGGGTTGTTTTAATTATTTGAATTCCTTTCTAAATATAATGATTTTGTTTTTATAAAACTAATACATGCCTACTATAAGATACAATACAGGATACAAAGAAGGAAGTTAATATTCACTCCTAAACTCTACCACCTGGAAAGAAACATCTATAATTCTTGATGAACATTATTTTAGAAATCTCTGAGCATATATACAGATAGACCTGGGTGAGGGGAGAAAAATGTGTGAAAGATAAATAAGCATTTTTTATTTTCTTTGGGACATTATAGGGGCGCCTGGGTGGCTCAGTCGGCTGAGCATCTGACTTCAGCTCAGGTTGTGATCTCATGGTTCATGGGTTCGAGACCAGCGTCAGGCTCGGTGCTGACAGCTCAGAGCCTGGAGCTTGCTTCAGATTCTGTGTCTCCCTCTCTCTCTGACCCTCCCCTGCTCACACTGCCTCTCTCTCTCTGTCTCTCTCTCTCTCAGAAATAAATAAAACATTTAAAATAATTTAAAAAAATACAAATTATATATAGTGGGCTTCTTTAGTCTTCTTTATCAACTTCTTCATAATCATGTTTTCATTTTTATTTTTGTTCCATTTTATCTAGTATGATTTCCTAAATTCTGATCATGAGGATGCTAACTGTATTTTCACTCACTTTTTTTCCTGTTATTCGTTCCCTCTAATGTGAAGTCACTTTCTTTCTTTCTTTCTTTCTTTCTTTCTTTCTTTCTTTCTTTCTTTCTTTCTTTCTTTCTCTCTTTCTTTCTCTCTTTCTTTCTCTCTTTCTTTCTCTCTTTCTTTCTCTCTTTCTCTCTTTCTTTCTTTATGAGAGAGGGAGGGAAAGAGAGAGAGTCAGTACAAACTGGAGAGGAGCAGAGGGAGAGAGAATCTTAAGCAGGCTCTGTGCTCAGGGTGGAACCCCACTCTGGGTTCAATCTCATGACCTTGAGATCATGACCTGAATTTAAATTAAGAGTCTTAACCCACTGAGCCATCCAGGTGCCCCTGTCTCTCTTGTTTCTCTTTGCTTCTATTTATTCTCTTGACTTTTGCCACCTTATTTATTATTTGCTATCACTACACCGTTGTGTCTCTTCTCCATACTTTTCTTTACAGAGATCATGTGGTCTATAATTTAATGAAGGTTACTGAAAATGATTTGTCTGCATCCTTCCTTTGTTTGCTTAATTCCTCTTGAAATGTATGTCCTTCATCTGCTTTTTTGTTCATGTTCTTTTTTTATGTTCCCCACCCCTGCCCTTTGCTCACTTCCTGTGTGACTTCCAGCTGGTCTATCTCATATTACAGCTGAGTGGGTTGTTGAAGAATTGCGTAGGGAGAGGAGAGAGAAGAGTTAAGACAGTTAACAGTTTCTACTCAAGTGAGTAGTGGCAAACAGACTCTCAGCAATATTATTTCCCCTCTCCTACGTGCCTGTTTTTCATCTGTTTTCAGCTTTTCAGAGATCCAGAAGGCTCACAGTAGGGATTGTAAAGTCACGGGTTCTCTTTATTATAATCTCATGACCCCCATTTAAACTCTGCCTCTATACCACTTCACCTCTGGCTAGGAGTTTAGGAATAGAGGAATAATTGTGTATTGCATCATTTTTCTACCTAACTCATCTACCTGGCTCTTCTTCCATCTCAGACTGGGTACCTCAGTCATTTCAGCTCGTTTGACCTGTTCATGTCCTGAGATCTGGTTGCTCCCATACCCTAGCTTTACTTGGTAATTACTTAATATCTAAAAATATGCTGCTAAGTTTTACTTGCTAATATTTTATTGAAGACTTTTGTTTTGTTATTCAAAATGAGATTAATCTGTAGAAGTTGTTTTGCCTTGTCCAGTTTTGCCATCCATATTTTACCAGCTTTGTAATAAATAACTTGGAGATCTCTTTTCCTTTTTATGTGCTGGAACAGTTCAACTCCAGAATTATGTGTTCCTCAGAGATTTGGATGAATTCACTTGTGAAGCTCTGTGTGTGTGTGTGCGTGTGTATATATACAAGAAAATCATTAAAATTTTTTTCAATGTCTTCCATGATTATTAACACTCTTTACTCAGTTTTAGTAATAACATTTTCCTAGAAACAGTTTCATGCAGTTTGTAAAATACATGAACATAGGGTTGTGAAATTACAAAATTATCATTATTTTAATTTTCTACATATTTGCAGTTATTTCCCTGTTTTGTCTACTTGTGCTTCTTTGCTTTGTTTTTTTTTTTTTTAATCTGATTAACTAGTAATTCATCTGTGTTGGTCTTTTCATCAGTTGGACAGTTAATAAATTGTTCTTAATGAATGAATTTCTATTTTATTATTAATTTCTCTTTACTACTGTTCTTAGGAAGATTTTTTTTATTTTTTTTCTTTAGCTGGATGCTTTAGTCATGGATTTTAATTGATTCTTGTTTAATGTTTAATGTGCCCGAGACAGCGCTCACTGGATACATACATAATCTCTCCCTACATATCACAGTGTCTCTTGGAATTTGGGATCAGCTATGCAACTAGTCCTAGCCAATGCATTGTGAGTAGAAAGTGGTGTATATTTTGTCTGGATTGAAATAGTTATAAGCTAGTATGTTTTCTTCCTCCTCTTCTTTCTGCTTTACCACAGTCTTGTAGGTTATGTGTTCAAGATGATCCAGCTACAAGGCAGAAGATTCTCTATCAGCCTGAATCCCTAAGTGACTGATTGAAACAGGCATGTGGCATGAACGAGAACTAACCTTTACTCTGCTAAGTACCTGCAATTTGGGGGATTGCCTGTTGTGCTAGCTATCAGTTACTTACCTTGTCCAACAATGCATTTAAGTCTATGATTCTTCCTCTGAGTATAGCTTTAGACATATCCAAAGGTTTTGATATACAATTAAAATAATGATTTTTCTCCCTGCATAGAGATAATACGTACCAGTTCCCGTTTGTTCAGTCTTACAGCTGCAGGATACATCTGGTCAGTCCAGTTCTTCCAATCCCAGTCTGGCCAGAACTCCAGGCTCTCCTGCTCACTCAGGGCAGTGTGTAAATGCAAACTGTGATTGCCCCCTGGCCCCCGAGGAGTCTACTGCATTTGCTCCTGACCTGCTTCTGCTTGAATGCCACACCCTACCAGGTTATCAGTTCTTGTTTCCATCTCTCCTTCACAGATCTGCTTCTCCTCCTTTGGTCTTGGCATTTGCAACCATCTCTCTAGTGGCTTATGGCTTTTTTCCGGAGTAGCTTAGATTCGGCTCACTCCCTTCAGATGGCTTCAGGCGGCTGATGCTCCAGCCCAGCCATACTTGGCTAGCTCAGAAAGGGGGTGTGGGGAATATGCCATCCTTAGATTTCCCTGCAGACTCCCACCTTCTCTCATCCCTCTTCCTTCTTATGCCCCCTGTATTGAGAGTCAGAAGTACATGCTGCATGCAGTGGGTGCCTGGGAGGTCCGGGTGGTCTCAGCCCTCACCTTGCCATAACAAGGGCTTCTGCAGCCCCATCGGCAGGCCCAAGGAGGAAGGAGATGTAGTGCTGCCGCCACAACCGTTTTCACAGCTTTGCAACAATCTGTATTCTTGGGCCTTTTCCTTAAGAGGGAGTGTGGGAATACATATGATTTATACTGTAAACAATATACACTGACAGGATGTGAATGAATAAAAGATGAATAAATAAAAGCGCAGGAATAAATAAGCCTCCTACCTTGGCCTTGCTCTGAGCAGCAAAGGAAGTGGTGGGAACATCACAGCGGGACAGGGCAGCCAGTGGCTGCTGCCTCAGGGTTCTTCCTCACCAGAAGACTGGCCAGCCTCCCTGCCCATCCCCTCCCACAGAGTCCTCCTGTGTTCAGGCAGATCCTCCATTAAGGGCTGCTCTCTTCAAACTGGAGCAGTTTGGTGCACAGAGAAAGCACAGGACAGATACTAACTAGCACTGCAATGCGGAGCATGTCAGCATCCTTTTCTCCTGCTACTTCCCAGGCCTTGGTGTCCCCATCAAAAGTGAAAGGATTAGACTACATGTCCTCTGAGTCCCTTAGGAATGCACTTTATTAGTCTCTCTTGTCAGGAGGGGCAGTGTGGTGCACCATATTTCTGGGCCTCGGTTTTCTGATCCATGAAGTGGGGATTCTGTTGGGAGCTCTCAGAGGGTCTTCTCTCTCTGGTGGTCTGCTAGTTGGCTCTGACTCCCCTGCCTTCCTCCCAGGGATCACAAGAGGGGCATTTTCTGTTCCCAGTATAGTTTCAGTGCAGCTAGCTCTGGAACAGGCCTGGTTTTCTGGGGCTGACAGCCCTCGGGTGGACCAGAAGCAGCATGGAGGTTACATCCATGTAACCTCCCTTACAGACCTGTGACAAGTCAGGCCCCACAGCTACTTCTCTCCTGCCTGGCCTGGTCCAGAATGATGGAGGGGACAGGTAGCATCTCCTGCCCGAGAGGCCGTGTGCCCCAAGGTCCCTGCTCTGTGCCTGAGGGACAAAATCTGTCCTCAGGGAGCACCTCTATCAGAAGGGGAGTTGGCAAAGAGGAACCCATAACAGAGAGGGTTCAGTACCTTGATGGGGTGTGAGAGAGAGCTTGGGAGGCCAGAGGAAGCAGGCACGGAGTCAGGGAGGGAGGATGGGGACCGGCTGGCTGGGATTAGCAGAAGAGAGGGGCTTTCCTAGGACAGGATTCTGGCTTGGGCTCCTATGCGGGCAGCCTCTGGGTCATTCTTCCATACTCCCAGCAGATGGCAGTGTGTGTATGGGAACCAAAGTGACAGCTTCTGTAATACCCAGTGGAGGATTTTGCAGGGCTAGAGAGCACTGTCTTGTCGACACACTCAGCTCCATTGACCTCTGTTTTCCCATTGTCCTTGTTAGTAAACTCCTTATCCTAATCTTCTCTGTATGCAAGGAGCTGAGTGCTACTGGGAACAGTTACCCAAACACAAAGGCCAGAACCATACACACAATTGGCTTCTTTCTGACGAGCCCTCAGCACTGCCCATCCATCCCTCTGTCAGTCCCCAGTATCTGTCTCCTGCTTTCCAAAGAAATTATTGCAGAATTTATTCCCTCTCCTCAAACCTTCCTCTACTGCACTTATATCACAATAAGGAATACAAAACTTCATAGGGAAACTCTTTTGCTGAGCTTCTTTATCAATTACAAATTGCAACCTCTCTGTGTCAGTTATCTCTAGCTGGCTCTCAAACTCCAGCTTTTCCTTCCTCTCATATTGAGCCACTTTGAAGACATGCCCACCCTGATTGTCTGTTTAGGTTTAGCATAGAGGAAACGCAGCCACATGGCTGACATGGGGATCTGGGTACAACGTGGGAGCTCCTATCCAAGGCAAGACAGAGGCAAGATAAAACAGAACCCATTTTAGGAAAAATCAAAGTTCATGCACTAGAAACACTCAGAACAAACTGGAAGCCTAAAAGGATAGTGTCAGGATCAGAGTTTGGGTTATGGAGCAAGAGCATAATCACAGAAGACTGTGTCACAAAGAAAAGCAGATGAGGAAGGAGAAAGGAAGAGTGGGTCTGCGTTGTTTCTCTGAGTAGCCTTGGAACATCCAGGCCATCTTTCGTAGCTTTGGGTGTCATACACCAAAGGGGTGGGTGTATAGATTGTCTTAAATGTCAGGGAGGTATAGGGTGAGTCTAGGAAATGAGGCTGTTCCTGAGAAAGGTGGTGTGTGGGGCCTTCCACCCTCCTTCCTGGCCAATTCCTCTCACTGACACATGCACTGAGCTGTCCATGGTACCGAATCTCTGTCTTCCCTCTCTGGATTGGGACAGCCAGACTAAGAGCGGGAGAAGTGAGAGGACAGAATCTGGGGATTGTAACAGGATGTCTTCTGCATCCAAAGTATCCTGCAGGACAATCTTACACACAGTAGGATCTCAGTTAATATTTGTTGAATTAATGATAAATGACTCAGGACACCCATATAGGTGCAGGCATGTCTGGAAGATGATTTGTCCATTTATTGATCCAGATGAGGCTGTTTGCACACTGACTTCTGAAGACTCATGTTCTGTATGTGAATCCCAAAGGCCTGATGAGTTCTAACCTGTTCATACCACACCAGGTCAATCCTGGCAGAGCAGAGTTCTCGTCTCCCGTCACCTCATCCCAGGAGGTAGTGTGTTTCTGTGGGAGGAGTTCTGGACTCAAAACTAAACACTGGTGTTGTGGTCCCTTCATCATCACTGACTTGTTGAGTGAGCTTGGAAAGGTCACCTACTTTGGGGGCCTCAGTTTCCCCTGGGAATAATTATCTCTGCCCTTATAGGGTCATTGCAAAATTAAATGAGCTAATGAATTGAAAGACCTTTACAGATCATAAAACATGTTGCATGGGGTTAGGACTGTGATGGTAATGATATTGAGTGTGGCATCCAAGATAAGGTCATACCTTGGCCAGGCAAGGTATGAAAGCTCTCTGAGGGCAAAAACATGTGGGTGGTTCTTTGTTGTCCCCCAGGACTCAATAAGGGCACTATGGAAATGCCTAGTAAGTCACTGAATGAAACCGAATTTCTTTCTTCAGAAGATCCACACTAGTGACCCAGATCTGTAGGTTTTAAGCCCAAGGAAGGTGAGGCTTTCCAGCACCTGCCATTCCCCAGGGATTAGCTGTTTTTCCTTTTGTACCCATCCACCCATCCCTCTGGGCCTCAAGTAAAAAGCTTGGAATATGAATCTTCAGCTTCACCAAGTGCCTCCTGTCACCATGGACTTCTATAACCATCACTGTGTGCAGTGTGGCTGCTACCCAAAGGGAGAGCAATGTGCGGCATCAGCATCTATTAATCAATCACTTTCAGAAATACTGCTCAATGCAAAATCGAAAGCAACAATTATGCTAACTACATCCATTTCTTGTTATTGGAAGTGATTCAATAGGAGAGTTATAATTATTGTGCATCTATGTGTCATTTTACAGTTTTCAATTTCTTAGTTACATCTGGCCAAAAATTGATAAATACATAAATTAAGTACAACTCAGGGATTCATACCCTGTGGAACCACAGGGTGCTCTGTGGATCTGCTGTACCAGTGGTCACATGCCTTTCCTTTCCTCCATAGCTGGCCATTAATTATGCCCGACCTCAGTCTCCTGGGCACGTCACAGGGCCATATTAAGAGAAGCTGAGGTTTAGGTGGCTATGAGGGTAAGATTTGACTTGAATCCAGAGAAGAGACCTGGAGGTTGGAAAGAAAGGTCTCCAAGTGCTCAGAAAGTGATGGATATAACACAAGGACTCTCTGATGTTAGTGGACATTTTACAGTCTGTTTGCAGTGGTCTGGAGGGGAATCCAGATCTAGGGAGGCTCTGCTTAGCCTAATTATGATAGCTCAAGGGAGGATGGTTCTGCTTACCCTCTTCTTTTCTCCACTTCTCCAAATGACCCCTTGTCCTAGCATTCTGCCTTGACAGCCCTGTAGCTCCTCATCCATCTTCCCCCCACTTCCCCCCCGCCACGCTACCTTTCTAGCCATGTCTGGACTCATATTTGACTCTGGAAAAGAACCTGATATGGTCAGATTGGGAGAAGAGAATGTGAAAATCCTTGGCCAGATGCTCATTTGGCCCATTCCTACATACTATTCTGGTACTGGGGCCTTGGGCACCCCATAATCTATCCTTTATTCATCCATTCATTTAATAAACATTAATGGAGCACACAGTACATACCAGTTTCAGTTTAAACATCTCCATTGATTGAAGCATGTGAAATACTTTTGGGAACGTGTTGGTAATAGCCAAAATATCAAAGCTAAATGCATATGGAGTCAAAGCTCATGGCACCTGGCCCCACTAACAATTGCTGTGTTAATTTGGGTAAGTTATTTAATTTGTGCCTCATTTTCCTAATGTGTAATATGGAAGAGTAATAACAAGGGTAAGGGCATAGTAAGGATTAAGTGAGGTATTAGGTTGAACTATGAAGTTGCCACCAGTTGGCTGTTTTTGAACTACAAAAACCCTATTTCATGTAGTTTGGCCTAAACAAGTGCTTAGCACAGAGTCTTGTGGTAACTTTGCTTCTTACTCTCCAGATGGTACAGGCCTAGCAGAGAGTGAGTTCTCTCACTTTGACAATTAGTCCCATGCTAGCATTTGAAGATGAAGCTCTTTCTAGCAACCACCAGGAAGGTTTTGACTCAAGATTTACATACTCAATGGATTGGTTTTACTCAAGACTGGGGGACAATTGTGTTAGAGCAGGCAGTGACCATCAACAGTTCATGACTAGCCAAAGAGTTACCTAATTGTGTCTGGGAGGTGACAGTTCTTTAGATTCTATTCAAAGTGGCACACATCAGTTAAATATAAGGTTAACTATTAATGCTAATTAATACTCTCTCCATTATTTTAACAGAGAGTTATGTTTCTAGGAAGTCATAATGGAATGGGAATTGTCTATACTTAATCACAGATAATGTGTCCATTAATCACAAATCTATTTTTTTAAGTGCCAGGAAGAGGCAGAGCAGGAGCATGTTGTCTGTGAGCTTTGGAGAGTTCAGTCTTCACTCCTAGGGGGCAAGAAGGGGAGTGGAAGGTGGGATGCAAGTCTGCTTTCCAGAAAGCTTAACTCCAGGAGGAACATAGAGCCTGGAAGCCAGGGCCCTGGACAAGCCCTCCTTTCTCTGCATCTTTTTCTCTTGAAAGACTTATTCAGGCAGTGCTGTCACTGGAAACATCAAAGGCTCTACCCTGCCAGAAACCAGCCCACCTAACCTTATGTCCAGAGCTCCTCCCACGGCCAGCACTGGTCTCTGCTCTAATGCTCAGAGATGAAGAGATAGCTAGTATCCATAAGCTTTTCCATGAGCACCTTGTGGGCAAAGCAGGCTTCTCAGGGCTTTGCAGATTTTCTCAATGCCACTAGGGCTTTTCCTTTCATTCCCTCTAGCCAGGTCCCAGTTCCTGCTTCTCAAGGAAGTGAGGTAAGGCTGCTAGCTTTGTAGTCTCCTGGGGCCTTCTGGCTTGGCAGAGCAAAGACATACCCAATACTTCTACAGCTGCAAGCCTCTTCTTAGTTTTCCCCAATCTCTCTTTCCTAGCATGTTTCCAGTCCTTAAAAAGAACATGATGGGGACCCTGAATTCCCTTTGGCTCTTAACAAAGAGGCTGTCTTTTTATTTACAGAGTCAACAAGATGAGAGGCAAAGAGAAAGCAAAAATACACTGTGGTTTGCCAGTCATTGCCTTAGAGCAGGAAAACCCCACCCCACATATTGCATGTGAGGCACAGGAGGCTCAGAGACTGGGAGGGGCTTGCCCAAGGTCACACAGTAAGTCTCTTTTCCTTGCTCTAATAAGCTTTTCTTTCCACGATTTTGTATTAAGTGCCAAACTGTAGGCCACCCCCAGAGAAGAAGAAAAAGAGAACCAATCTCAAAGTCTGCATCTCAGTCATAGAACCCTCTGTGTTATGAGGCCCTAGGGAAATGCAACCCCCCAAGTTTGAAGTGAGGAGGCCCCCTCTTGAAAAATCAGTTAAAATGCCCTCCTTTATGCACATGCCAACTTTGACTTCAAAAAGACTTTATTCCCAAGGATAAACAACCCCATGTTTGTGTAATATAATTAAGTGAAGGCATCTTTAAATGTCATACTAGCTTGTGCCCATTTCAAATTGTTATGCATCAACAGAACTTAACGAGATAGCCAAGGCTTCTCCTTGCTGTGAGGCTGAGATAAGCCACAGCACTGTGGGCCCTTTAATAGATTGCCAAAATAAAGCATTTTCTATGCAAATTATTCATGCAGTGGGACAGCTAATCGCTTGCCAAGAGCCCGCCCACTGCCTCTCTGCAATTAGTCGTGAAGTTGAAGGAGCTCCAAACTCCGCAGGCGCACTCAGGGCCTCCTGCTCCTATGGCTGGTTTTCAGGTGAGCAGAAACTTTCTTTCCTTTGGTGGCTGGGCCCGGACTCCCCTGCAATGGAGACAGGTGAGGGGAGAGAGGGGTGGGCAGAAGGGAGAGAACTGAAGAGGGACAGAGGGCTGTTCCTGGAGTCCAAGCCTAGCACCTGACTCAATGTATATACTGTATACTTGGACACACCCTGAGACTTAGTTCCCTCCACTATAAAGTCAGAGTGGACACTGGTCTGATGTCTTGTGTCTCGAGGACAAGGGGCAGAGGGAATTGGAAACAAGCTCAGCTTTTCCTCTGCTCAAGAGAGTCCACTGTGGGCTTGTAGGAAACCAGAGACTCAAGATCTATATAGGGACTTCGGGTCAGGAAAACCTCCAGTGTCCCAGCCACCATGGCTCCCATCCTGGCATCTGTCATCATGGACATAGGAAGTCTCTGTGGCAACCAAAGGAGAGGCCCAGATAATTTAACCAATGACTAGAGCTCCCTCTCACACGTACACAAACCAACCAGCACTCTTGGTGTCTCTCTCTCCCAAGTCTGTCTCTGAGTCTCTCAGTGTCTATCTCTCTCACCTCCAGACAGCTATGAGAGCCTCTCCAAGGGGGCCCAGCATCCAGTGGCCTCCTGAAACACAACCTAAACAGATTTGATCTGCCAGAGGAGGATGGGGGTATCTTGCTCTTGCCACCATCTTGTGCAGGGCAGTACCCCCAACCTGGGATCACATGCTCACTCACCAAAGGGGATGGAGCCAAGACTGTAGTTCACTTTTGGCCTCCAATCCCAAGATCTGACAGGCTGAGCCAAACCCAAGTTGTTCAAAGGAACAGACTTGCTCAGTGAGGGATCAGGAGTCCTAAGAGGGCAAAAGTCATGTATGTGCACATATGTGGGAGAATGAAGGGACTGTTTTTGACATTCTGGGAAGCTTTAGAAGCTACTTGCTAACTTGGTAGATTAGGGTTTGGGCTAATCCATGGGTTCTCAAATCAATGTTTTGCTTACTAAATGGAAGGTTATTTCTCATGAGGGTTTGTTAACGTATCAGAAGGGCAGTCACTTAACCTAGCAGAATGTTGGATGATGGATAACTGCCTTTGATGTTATTCAACAGCCTTTTGATGCACCAAGAGCCCCAGGGAAGGCACCAATGAAAAGATCATTTAGTTGGGACCCTGAGCATGAGGTATGCTCCTTCACATGCTGAGTGCTAGTGACAGCCCACACAGTCAGAGCGTCCACTGAGCCTCCCCAGAGGCCTGGGGAAGCTGTTAATCTTCCCACACAGAGGTCAAGGCCCCAAGGGCACCTGTTTCTCAAGACAGGAATGACTCCAGAGAAGCAGCACATTGAACCCTTGCTGTAGAATCACATTAAAAACAAAGGCACTGCTTAGATTAATGAATTGCTGCCTCCTTGGCTTCTTTCTTTCGTCTCTCATTGGCCACCGAACCTACCTGTGGCCTCAGTGTGGCCCAAGAGATGTCACTCTGGTCTCACTCAGTATCACAGCTAGTCCCTGCCTCAGGCCCCAGGGCTGATCACTTCATCCTAACTTGTTCAAGGCCCCATTGAGTTACCTTACTATGGATGCCATATTCCTAAGCTTAGAGCTTTCCTCTGCTCAGACCAGCTTTGCCCCATCGTGGCTGGGGCCCTGTCACCTGCTGATGCTCAGTCCACCTTGCACCTGGCCTTGGCTCTCTGGGGAACACAGCCCTGAACTCCCATCACCAAGCTCTGTGATCTACAAATTCTTCCCCAACTCTGTGGGGTCAGGGGCATTAAGGCTGAGCTGGGCTATGCTCAGCCCCTACCCATGGCCTCCTGGTTTCTATTGCTTGACTGACTCCCACATAGCACCTGAGAAAAGAGTGCTATACACTCTCCCCACTTCCTCATCCTAGGCT
This sequence comes from Crocuta crocuta, assembly GCF_008692635.1. Classification (NCBI taxonomy): domain Eukaryota; kingdom Metazoa; phylum Chordata; class Mammalia; order Carnivora; family Hyaenidae; genus Crocuta; species Crocuta crocuta. The sequence goes on along the minus strand of NW_027530670.1, from coordinate 1,993,333 downwards.
GACTCCAAGTCCACGTCCAACTAAAGCCCTCTACCTCAGTGACTCAGGCTTGCTCTTTCACGTGTGGAGAGAGCCATAGCTGCTCCCCGAGTGCTTGTGACCCTGGACATGGGGGTCTGGGTTGGAGGAAGGTGGGAAGAGGTGAGCTATGGAACACTGACCCCCACCTAATGGGGCAGACCTGGGCAGGTACGTGATAGAGGATGGGCCAGTGGGATGAAGAGAGAAGGTAGGGAAGGATGGAAATGCAGGACGCTGAGGAACCCTTACCCACTCAGAAGTAGGCGAGGCCTGAATCTGGAGTATGAGCCTCGGAGAGAGAATAGATAAATCTCCTCTCCATACTCTTCTTCCCTTTCTCCACTTCCTTTTCTTCCTTTCTCTGCCCATGGCACCTGCTGCTAAAGAGATGTACTGAATTTCAGCTTTGCTATGGGTCTCACGTATCTGGGGGCTGGCCTGGGGGCCTTTCCTCCCACATGGAATGTCATTGGCTCCCAACAGGTTTTCTGGAGCCCAAATCCTGTACAGCCAGAGCTTGACTACCCTGGTGGATGTGTGCTGCCTTGTTCTATACTAGACAGAACCCCCAACAGGCCATGATCCGGAGGCCTATTGCTCTGTTTGCTGGCCAGTTCTAGTGTTCCCAGGGTGACTTATACACCCCAGTGCTTTCAGTGGATAAGGGAAAGTGACCCTATATGGCAGGACCCAGGAATGTGTATATTGAGTCCTCCCCCATCCCAGGTGACTCTAAGACACAGCCAGGAGTGGGAACTCTCAATTTGTCAACTGCTTCTCGAACGTCAGCATGCATCCGAGTGATCTAAAGAGTCTGATGAAACATTGATTCCTGGACCCCACCCCCAGAAAGCTACCTTTGGGAGATCTAAGGGAGGCCCAAGAATTTCTAACCATCTCCCAGCTGATGGATGCTGCAAGACCAAGGAATACACTTAGAGGAGCGAGGGTCTGGTCCAATCTCTCAGCAAAGCAGGGCAGGGGATGCTGGTCCCCCACTCAAACACTCAAAGCTATGAGTTCCCACTTGAGGAGGGCAACAAATTCAAGCCAAACCCAATGGGTTATGTTGCCACGTGTCGGGCCTCTGGCCTGGCCCAGATGGCCAGGGTATCAGGAGCGTTAGCCACTGTCATTGGCTGGTCCCTCATTGACAGGTTGTCATTGACGGCAAAGACTTGGCCAATGGCAATCAATCAGGGGGCCCGCGCTGCCTTAAATACCACCAGAGCAAACAGCCTCAGACAAAGCTGCGCCATATATCAATTACCAAGAGGCTGTGTGTTCCTCTGGGTGGAGGGAGCCCGAGTGAGCGGCCAGGGCTGCTGCCCCAGCTGATAAGGGCCTGCATTGTTCGGGGACAGCTGGCAGCCCGATAAAGGCCTGCGCGCTGGAGATAATGGCAGTGGGCAGGCGCCTCGCGGCAGTTTAGAATTTCTTGGGTCTCCAAGAAAGGTTCTATTAAGCCCACTGACCCCAATTGAATATTAATTAGCTAATTAACGGATTTATTGTTCCACGCCATTTCTGGAGAGGCCATTTTTTTCCGAGTGCCATTATTTTTGTAAATGATTTTTCGCATTGTGCATAATTGAATCTTTGCAGCTGCCAGCATCTTCTGCATGATTTGGCAAAAAAAAGGAAGCAGAAGCACTTAGGGTTTTTCACCCCCCCCTTCTCTGAACAAATGTTTTCAGCCCCTCCTGCTAATGCTGGAGTGAGGGGGAGGGAAGGGGGCCTGGCTCTGTTTCACAGGTTTGTTTTTTAAGCTGAACTGCAAAGTCCGCACTCCCTTTCTCTTCCTTTTGTAGCAGCTGAGGGCCTAGCGCCCCTGGCGGTCCCGCAGCAGGCCTTTGTCTGGCTGTCTTCAAACTGGCCAGACTTAGCTTTTGTCGGCCCCAACTCCTTAAAGCTTTAGAGTAGGGGTAGATAGAGGGAACAAGGCCTGAGCTTGTCACACTCAGAGCTCACAGGGGAGGAAGGCCGGCTCTGACCAGGAGGGCAGTGCCCCCTGTAGGCTGTGCCTCTGTTTCTGCCCTTGGCTACCTGGGCCTAGCCTTCCCTAGCTAGAGCCTACCTTGGGTCCGCTTGCTCTGGGGGAACAGAACCCCATCCCTGCACATCTCGGCTGCTCTTTAATGAGTCCTTGCTCCAAATTCCACGCCAGGGCTGCCTGACTCCCTGGAGCTGGCATCTGCCCATAATAAATTGACCCGGATGGTCCCACAGGCAACTATCTGATTGAATCAAACCCATTCCTCAGCAGAGGGCCTGGAATGGGGGCCGGGGGGTGGGTGGTGGTGTGTGCCCTGGGGTGGGGCCAGTGTGGGCGGCTCAGCAATATTGTCAGGAAGCATTTGGGAGCCCTGTTGGACCTCTCAGCCCCCTCAGCATTGTTAATGAAGCCAAGGGCAGACAAAGGCTCCAGAAATATTAGTCGGGGCCCCCGGGTGGGCGGGTCTAAGGAAGGCTTGTGCCCAGGACCTGCCCCTGGCCACCAGGGGCTGCAGAGCTTTATTGGGATTTTTTATTAAGCCACCTCTTCCTGCCCTCATCCCTGTCCCTATCCTGCTGCTTGTGCTCAGAAAGAGGAATTCTGAAGGCCTTTCTGAGCAGACAGATGTATCCGGAAGGAGTTTTTGCATCCTCCTCTGCAGACACTGGCTGGGACCACACCATCTGCCCACTTCCTTTGCTCTGGACTGGAATAAGAGCCCAGGAGAGAGAATGACAGACTGTCATGGGCATCCTGGCCAGGTGCAAAAGTGGAAGAGACCCCAAAAGTCTGGCTAAGAGCTGGGAGTGGCCCTTAGAGTTGGGGAGAAGGGTCATTCAGCTTCCATTTGAACCCTGCTAAGGGTGGGAAGCTCACAGCCACAGAGGCAGCTTTCATAACGAGAAGGGTCGTCATCTTTATCACAGAATCTGCATGCTCTCCTCTCTCTGACCCCCACCCTGAGTCTCCTGCTCCCCCTTAAGGGCCACTCAGCTAATAACAGTAATAACCATAATGGTATCTGGTGTTAACTGACCTACTATGAGCCACACACAGTGCTAGGCACCTGTCACACATCACCTCATTTAGTGCTCCTATAGTCCCCGTGAGGTAGGTGGGATTCTGAGGCACAGACATAGGACATAACTTGAGCAAGGTCACTGGTGAGGACAGTAGCACGAGACGAGACACCAAACCCCACTTTGCCAGACCTGAGCCCTCGCTTCTGACCACTTTGCTCCATGGTCAGGAAAACCATGCCCCCGAGGCTGCTCTCCAGCAGGGTAAGCTGGTTCAGTTTTACTGAGCTCCTTGTCCTACATGGTCTCTCTTCTCTTTCCCATCCTGAACCTCCTTCCTGAAGTCCAAAGCCCAGAGGTGGCCTGGCCAGGAGAGAGCAGAGTGAGTCTGTCACGTGCCACATGTTAAACACTATACTCCTCTGTTCATCGGGGCTGGTCGGCAATAAGGTTCTTGGCAAGAACCCCTTCCACAACACCTCCTGTCCACCAAAGTTCACACTCACTGTTTTGAAAGGGAGCCAGAAAGATTGCCTTCTCCAATTCTCTGAATTTGAGAAAAATCTGGTGTGATCCTCTCCAAGTGGGTTTCCTACAGCCCCAGAATCTGCTTTGGGACCCCTTCTCTGATCCCAGTGAGCTGAGAGCTGCATGTAGCCTTTCTCAACGTGTTAGGGGTGTGGGAAATGGAGGCCTCTAGCCTGGGGGTCAGTGGGGCTGCACAGACCCGGCTCTCCCCTTCTAGACCATTTGAGTCCTGTTCTATTAATGTGACCCTGGCAAGACCCTCAGCACTGGCAGCATACCTTGCTGGGGCCATTGGGGGCGGCAAGCCACATTGGGCTGTTTTGGGAAATTTCTTCCAGTTTCTTCTTTTGTAAATAAGAGTAGGGAAAAGACCTGTCCAAGGTCACCCAGCCACCTGATGGAAGCAGAACCATGTCCTGTTCTCCTCTGCCCCTAGGGAAGGGCCATTGAGTATTTGGTAATGGGTCTGGGAGCCAAAGGTCATACTTGGCTCAGAAGATTAAGGTCACCTCCTCTCAGGAGCCTGATTCTGAAGGTAGCACCCACTGGCCTACTGGTCACCTCAGTCAGGTTGCCTGGGATCCTGCCCTCATTCTCATGTCCACATTCTAGGAGTCAGTATTGCTTAAACCCTAGTCCCCTGCCCCCTGTATGTCTCTAATATGATGTTATCAAGCTCTCAGCAGGAATCCTTTTATCAGATGAAACGACTCGGGCTCGAGGGAGCAAATCTTTTTCCCCCTGGAGTTTCAGGGTCTTGCAGGGGTCTCCAATCCCTGACTCATCACTCAGGCTCAGGGGCCTTGGACAAACCACCTCTCTCTGAGCATCAATTTCCTAGCTGTTAAGTGGCCATACTAGTAAGGCTAGTCCTCATTTCCTGAAGTTGCCGGAAGACAGGCAAGACGAGGCTCTGTGCTTCTTCATCTGGAGTGCCCAGCACTACACTGGGACTTGTGAATGCCACAGGATGACTACAGGCTTCTGCAAATAACAGCTTCACGATGGAGCTTGGAATTTAAAACATATATTTTGAAAAGCATATGTTGCGGACTGGCAGAATAGAGGTGGCCTTTCAGGGATAGTGACTGGAAGGAGCACTAGGGCTTCTTAGGGTGCTGATGCTAGTCCTTTACTTCGGGTTCTGGTGACCCAGGTAGGCTTCTTTTGAAAAATCATGGGACTAAGCACTTAAGATCTGAGCACTTTTGTTTACATTTCACTCATTAAAAGCATGCTTTAAAAAGACTGAATTATGAAGATACGTGTGAACTTTCAAGACAAAACATGAGACTCAAACACAATCTTGTGCGTATGGCAGACCACACCCCCACAAGAGGACTCCCAATGGCTTGACTAATGATGATGGTTTTAGGCTCTAGGTAGATGGGCTGGGGGATATTACGGGGTCTGGGGGAGCCTCCCAGATGACACAGAGAGGCTCTCACTTCCATAGGTAGGACCACCTGTGAGCATTCTCGTATCAAAGGATGCATGTCCTTTCCAAGAAAGGAGAGTGAGGGCTGGGCAGCCTCAGGCTTGGGCCAGCAAATGCCCTGTGGCAACCTTTCTACTGAGCCCAACCACCTTACACAGGGTGACTCAGACTTTACTGGAGAAAAAATATCTTAGCTACACAGAGCCTGGGAAGGAGGGTGGGAGGGAGAGAGAGGGAAGAGAGAGTCAAAAGGAGATAGAGACTGAAAGGTAGGAAAAGAGAGAGGGAGAGACAAAGAGGAGACAGGGCAAGAGTCACAGGGGAGAGACAGAGAGCATTGACAGGGAAAGGTCTTTTCAGTGGGCAAGGCTGACTATCAAAGCAACCAGCATGGGGCATCAGAATCCCTTTCATGTTTCCAAGGCAGGGGATGGGAAGGAGAACAGCTTTGAAGGCTTCCTAGTTCCAGCCAGGCCATGCCTTGGAGCTAGGGCAGGCCACACTACACAGGCTCCTTTCAGGAGCTTTCAAGAGCCCATCCTAGCTGATTCCTCAGCCTGAGGGAACAAAAGAACAACAGCTTCCAGCTTTTGCCGGCCTGCCTGCCAGTTGACCCGCTGGGACACGGCCCTTGGGCTCCTGCTGGGCTCCAGCCCACGCACAACGCACAACGGATCTCCCAGATGCAACCTGCAGGTGCATGGCTCCTCCCCTCAAGCAACAGGGTCAGGGAGGGGGTGAAATGCAGGGCTGGATGGGATTGAATATATTGCTGCTTACGGAGAGAACAGCCACCCTTCACCTGCTGTTCAAGGCCCTCCTTTCTGGCCCTTGGGTGAGGCGAGTACACAGTCTGTCGATATTCTCTTGAGAGGAAAATTGGGAAATTGGCCCTTGGACCCTCAGGCCTGGGGAGCTGTAGGGCCAGTGCCCCATCTGAGGACAAAGAAGAAGGTCCTGCCTCTACTCGGAGTGCTACTCTGCCTTGTCTTCTCCTGGTCTAATACATACTCAACTCCAGTGGATGGGGTGATAAGCCATTCCGCTATTGAGGGGTTTAATGAAGCACTTGCAATGATATGGGAAGCTGGAAGACAGTGGCATGAAATTTTATGCAACCAAAAATTCCCTTGTACCACACCAAGGGGGTACAAGACCCCACCTTTGGAATCCTTTGGAGAGTGTGATAGTAAAGATGCTCGGAGCTGCAAGTAACAGAAACTCCCAACTCAAAGGGGCCTGAAGAATAAGAGTATCAGAAGTACAAGAGGCCCCAAGTACGAACTACCAGCAGCTTAAGAAGCTGTCAGGGACACAGGAGTTTCCCATTCCTCCATTCGGCCTTCCTCGGTGTCATTCTGCCTTCCTGGTTTCCCTTGTGGTCATAAGAGGCTTCCAGTGGTGGGACGCCTGGGTGGCTCAGCCAGTTAAGCACCTGACTTCAGCCCAGGTCATGATGTAGTAGTTCATGAGTTTGAGCCCAGCGTGGGGCTCGGTGCTGACAGCTCAGAGCCCGGAGCCTGCTTCACATTCTGTGTCTCCCTCTCTCTCTGCCCCTCCCCCGCTCATGCTCTGTCTCTGTCTTTGTCTTTCTCTCTCTCTCTCTCTCTCTCAAAACTAAATAAACATTAAAAAATTTAATAATAAAAAACAATGCTACCAGTGGCAAATAGGGCTACATGTTTCTTTATTCACACAGTGAAAGACAGAAAACCTCTCCTCCCATCGTAAATATAAGTCCTTAGCTTGACCAGGACAACTTGGATACCTACTTACCCTGCACAAGTAATAGGAACAAATAGGTGCAGACAGCACCCTTAGACTGATCATCTACGGAATGGGGGTTGGGCCTTAACCAAATGTCCACCACAGAGTGGGTCTCAGGGAGATGCTCCCTTGTCTATATGAGAGAGAAGATGTTCACACTTTGACCCTCTCTAGTACAGTCTCTCAACCAGACATGTGTCGCTTCCTCCTGGGTAAATCTAAGAGAAATTCACCACCACAACAAGCTGATTCTCACCAGAGGGATGCATACACTTCCTAGTAACCTGATTTTTATTTCTCTCCAAACATTATGACCTGGAATTATTGTGTTTAAGGAAACGTTTGACCCATTTCTGCCCCTGCTTTCACAGGACCCTTCGCTCACAGAAAATCCCGTCATCTGAGTCAGTTGGGATATTGGGACAGTTCTCAATTCATTTCTCGATGAGGCCCAGATGTCTTCCCTAGTAATGCGGGATCGAGGAGGTGGCCCCAGCCCATCTCAACTCATAAGAAATTCTTTGCCCAATGTGTACACTTTTCCTCTGGCCACTTCATTCTCTGTGCCGGAAGATGCCCTGAGAGCAGATTGAGGGTAAAAATCTTTGGAGGGTATGTGGGAGGCTGGGTTTTCTTAAAAGGGAAAAGAAGACCTTGAAAGCTATGGCAGCGTGGAGCATTTCACCACTGCATCCTCAGGACGGTTATAGTATATGTTTTTGAATGGATGTAAAACTAAAAAAAGCCCGGTGGGGGATCATGAGGAGCAAGTCATGCAAAACTCATTTCTCACCTGGGCAATTGAAACTGCAGGTGTCGCCACCCTGGTGTCCGCTCCCTCTGATTCTCCCTTTATATCACCCCTGAGCGATCTTTCAAAGAGTGAAGATCTGATCATGCCTTGTTCCACTTACAAAGCTCTGACATTTCCCTGTTCCTGGAAGATAAAGACCCATCTCCGCAGCCCAGCAGGAGACACCCCACTCCCGCCCCCGCGGTCTTGTCTCCAGGGCCTCCGCAGCATCGGTGTGCAGGCATGCTGAACTCAGGGCCACCCTTCACCCAAGCCCCACTCTCTCCCACTTCTGGGCCTTTACCCACTGTCTGCTATGCTCATCCTCCCTTGTTTGATGGCTCAAGTATCCTTTCCCCAGAACCTTCCCTGTCTCCCAGGCCAAGTTAGTTATCTCTCCCTTCTTTCAGAAGCTGTCGTGACACGGGCCACACTGAGTTATGACTTTTTCACAGGCTGGCTCCTGACTCTCCTCCTCTCTGTGAGAGTTTTTTAGGGCAAGGACTTTGCTTCATTTCTTTTATAGCTCCCTTGCCTTACCCTACATTAGACACTCAACATACAATGGAGAGATAGAAAGGTGGGGAGGAGGAACAGGAGTTATGTAAGGAGGGAAGGTGGGAGGGAGAGATGAATTAAACCATTACTTTTTTCCTGCTTCGGCCACTAGACGGCTATCAGGGATGTTTTGTGGCATCTGGACTTTTGATAAACTCTTTCATAACTTCATCTGTGCCTGTGATGGAAAACTGTGTTCGGTGCGGTGCTACTCAGCCGTTTCGAGAACTGCCCCCAAAGATCACTAAATAATGGTAGTCTGATAGGATGTGCCCAGTAGCCAGCCACAGGGCTCTGCTCTGGGCCATGTTATGCTCAATGTTTAGCCAACAGAATGGTCATCTCTCCTTTTAATTGGCATTATTACTCCTTGGCAGAAGTGGCACTGAAAAAATGTCACCCCACGTGCTACACTCTGGCACCTGCAGAACCTCTCTGGTCTATCAGGTGTCGGAGTTCTCCCCAGTAAAGAGCACCCCTGACCTCAATCATGTGCCTAATTCCCAAGACAGAGACCTTCCAGTGTCTCCATGAACCGCACCCCTTTACTTGTTGCCTCCTCCCCTACTTCTGGCAGCACCTCTGGCCACCACCTGCTCCACCCGGAGCTCCCCAGGTGGGGAGGAGCTCCCGCCTCTAGGCACTTGCTTTGTCTCAGTCTGAAGTGTCCTTCCTCTGTGTCTCCACCCGGCTGAACCTGAGGCCCAGCTCAAATAATTCTGCTTCCCTACACCCCAACCTGACCCACCAAAAGCCTTCTTCCTTGGTACTCTTGCTTCACTGCGGGCTGTCGCTCTCCTCATGAAGGTGGAGGTTTGATAAGTGTGGCCAGTGAGGTTTTCTATGTGCTTGCAGGAGAGGACACATCGAAAGTGGCCATGACTTAGGAAACAGAGGTCTCTTGTGCCACGTCCTGCTCAAGAACCTGCAACAGCCCTTTGTGTCGCACGTCAAGGCTTAAACTCTTCCATTCAGCTTCCCATTTCCTAACCCCACCTCAACTCCAAGCCCACTCCATTTCCATCCAGTGCGCCCTCTTGCGTTTCAACCAGTCGAGATTCCAGACTTCCTCCTATGCCTGTAAGGCCTCCCTCATATCTCCGGCTATTCTTTCTGCAGGAATCAACTCAGTATCAGGTTCCTCTCTGATATTTTGTGCCACGCGGGCCGCCCCTTCTTCAGAGGGCTCACAACATAATACTCATTCGTTCATTCTTGCCACGTATGCTTATACTGATGTGTATTCCTGAGCTACCACAGAGCAGCCACCCTGCCCCAGATGCAGAAGAGCTGACTTGAATTCTCTCCTCCACACCATCTGGCTACATTACAGTGTGCTTTATTTCTTCACCTGTAAAGTGGGGGACATTAACCTATGCACTCCCAGGGAGATTCTGAGACACAATACAGCAAAGGAGGTGACGTGGATTTTATAAGCAGAACAATTCTGTTTGGGGAGTTATCATTGGCCCTGTTAGGGGCAAGTTCCCAGAGGGTACAGACCTATGGCCTCAGGAATTTAGACTTTCCACAGAGAGCAAGGAACCCTTGATAACTCCCTTTAAAACCTCTTCAGACTCGAAGAAGGGGGGAAATGGTGGGGGAAAGGGAGAGAGGCAAACCATGAGAGACTCTTGAATGCTGACAAAAACTGAGGACTGATGGATGTGGGGGGGAGGGGGGATGGGCATGGAGGAGGGCACTCGTGGGGATGAGCACTGGGTGTTATGTGGAAACTAATTTGACAATAAACTATTTGTAGAAAAAAAAAGAAAGAAAGAAACATTAAAAATTTTTTATTTTAAATTTAAATTAAAAAAATAATTTGCTAAAAAAAATTTAAAAAAATAAAAAAAATAAAACCTCTTCAGACTCAAGGGCATTATTTTGCTGCACAAAGGGGCTACTGAGGAGCAGTGGGGGGTAGGTGGAAATGTGAGCATTCCCCTAGGGAAAAAAAGGCAACCAGAGGCATAATGGGGATCTGCTCATCACCCAGATGGGTCAGAAGCCTGGAACCTAAATCTATTGTAGGACTCAAAACTGTACCTCTTTCTCTGTATGGAATTCTTATCATTGTATATCTCCCTGCAAAAAATAAGCCAGCAGGGCTTGAAGGTGAACAGGCCCGGCAGAGTGCAGGAAGGAGTGAGGAGAACAATATGGTGCCACATGCTTCGAAGTGCTGCTGGTGGTGAGGGCCACCAGAGACAAGGCCAGTGGCAGAAGGTAGAGCCTGAGTCCTGCTTGACCTGAGGAGGGCCTAGGACTTGCACTGCAGAGGCCTTGGAGTCCCTGAGAGGGCAGATCATGCCACTTTCCCCCCTTATATTCCCACTTTAACAGGTTCTGATCCTGAGTTAAGCATTGGTGGGCATCCGATGCTGGAGCGGTGGGAAAAGAGTATGTAGTGACAGCCCCCTGCCACATGTCTCTGGGGAGAGGACTCAAGGGCTCCTAGAATGTAGGGAGGGTGACCTCTAAGATTCTGTAGCAAAGCCCCCAGTGAACAGAGCCAGATGAAGTTTGGAGCTCAAGTTAGAGGCCCTAAGTTAAAGAAAACAATGTTAGGGCACCCCCCCCCCATGTGATTAAGATAAATATAACATCTAAATTGCCAAATAAAATTATATTCTTGAAAGAACCCTATATATAATATGCTGAAATTAAGATCACCCCTTTGTAGAGAGTCTTTTTTTTTTCTTCCTTTTGGTCTGGGGCCAGAGGGGAAGAAGACAAGGATCACAATGGTCACTGTTGGCATCATTTCCTGGAGTCAGAGGGGCCTGAGCAGGGGCCTCCCTTCATAGAATCACGCTGCTTCGGGAGACAGTGAGTTCCTGTGTTCCAGGCATAGCCCACATCATAATACTTGGAGGTGATTTCTACCGCTCTCTCTTTGGGCACCCGATCATGAGCTCAAGGATTCAGGCTCAAAAACTCCAGAACCACGAAGGGTTCCAGAGAGCTCTGTGACCCTGACCCGGTCCCCACAGGGCATGCATGGGCAAGCCGTAGATTTGGGCAGGGGCCTTTTCAGCACTGAGGCCCCAGAGGGGCTGGTGGCCACCACTGAGGGCTGGCTGCTCTCCTTAATCCTGAACACTTTCTCGCCATCCAACTCTTCAGCCTGAGCCTGTCCTGTGCAGTCTCCATCAGGCTCAACTTTCCTGAACTCCCTGGGATGTGTGGCTGGAGATAGAAGAGCCTCAGGTGCCTCTACCTCCTCCCTTCCCAGTAACCTGAAAAGGCTTCTGTGAGGAGCCACTGTCTGAGGAGGACGAAGAGCAGGGTCCCTCTTCAGCTGGGAAGTGCACAGTAATCAGTTTGAACAGGGAGGGAAGAGTAGCCCATTTCATTGCAGGGAAATAGGATTTTTAAATCATTTAAAAGGCTGTGTCAGCTCAAAAATGGCTTGTGGTGGAGCCTCAGAGGGGCTGGTAATTAGCTCTCGTGTCTCTAATGAAAGCAGAGGGACAGGAGGAGGGGTCACTTAATGAATACAGGGATTAGCTTCCAAGTAAGCCCTGGGTAAACAGGCAGGTGCAGGGGAAGGGGTGGAGGACAGGTCTGGGCCAGCGGGGCCCCTGGCTGAGGGGCAGCCAGCCCATGGGGACTTGGAGAAGGGGTCCAGGGTCTCCTGAGTCCCACAGAACCAGTGGGACCCTACTTTGTGCAAGGTTCCCTTCACTCCTTCACTGTGAGAATCGAGGGGTAGATGGTGGCCTGATGTCCCGAGGCTAGAAGCAAGGGGCTTTACCATCAGCCACATTCTGGAAACCCACAGCCTTGCATGAAAGCCCAGGGTGAATCAGGGAATTATCACAGGACACACAAAACAACCCTTCCTCCAGGGGCACCTCGCAGCGTGTGCTGTTGGCAGCAGACAGGGGCCCCCACACCTCTGTGCCTGGGTTGCACAGTCATGAGAAACCCACCTGCTTTGGCTTGTTTCTGGACCCCTGGAAGCAGGAAGGCCCAAAAGGAGCCCTGAGGCTAAGCCTAAGCCTGGAGTCCCTTCCCCCCTCGGAACAGGCCAGCAGGCTGAAGGCAGTGAGGTCTGGAGGAAAGGGAAAGAAGGACGGGTCAGGTCAGCCCCATTGTCCCGTGGCCCCCTGGGCATTGCCAATTCCTGCTTTTACAACAAATCCTCTTTTCCCCTGGAAAACTGGCCATGCAGAGTCTGCAGAGAAACTACTTCCTTGGTACCTCCTCTGCAGAGGGCAGTAACTCCAAGTGTCCAGAGTAATCAGGCTAGCATCCCTAGAAACCACGATCCAGCCAATATATCCCAAGTTAGTGGCATCATGGGGCAGGGAGACTGGCAATGGCAGCCAAGAACCCAAGCCCGGTTTCTCGGCACTTTAAGGAATAACGTTTCTTATCAACCTGGAAAACAAAGGGAGAGAAGCACTGAGCAGACATCAGGATTGAGCGGCTCTTCCTTTCCTCCACGCACTGTGTGCCCAAGCAGGATCCCTGGGGGGGAATGAAGGGCCCTGGATGCAGGGACATGGCACCGGGTCAGGCCGAGGGCCAGAAGCTCCCAACCTAGTCTGGCTTCACTGTGGCCCTGTTCGTCACTCTGGACCTCAGTTTCTCCAAAGCAACCCCATTAGATAAGATGGTCATTAAAGGTGGGCAAGAAAAGATCATTCTTTCCCATTCTATCTAAAGCAGGCCTCCTTCCAGCTACACCGCACTATCTTTAGCTCGTTACTGATCTATTTATTCATGGTCTGTCTCCCCCACTAGACTGTAAACCCCACATGGGGAAGGACCGTGTCTGCCTTCTCTTCTGGGATTTCCACACCTCAGCACCCACCACCATGGCTTGCATGTAGCGGGCTGGCTTCCTGACTGACTGAATGCTGATGCATCAGGGCCTGCCTCACCGATACATCCCCAGCCGCTGCCTCCGATGGCATCATCTGGAAGAGCCCATTCCACCCAGCACTCTGCATAGGCCAGGTCCAGGCCCAGCAATAGGCTCAGTTAGGATGTACTGCGAGGGACAGAAGTGTCCAAGTCACTTACTCTTCTCTCTCTCTTCTCTCCCTCTCTTACTCAAGGACTACCTTATCAGCAGGGGGCTGGGCCATAGAGAGAAACAGGAGCAAATTGGGGGATCTAGGGGCTCTGTCATGGGTACCACCTGCTGATGTACTCCCAGGTCTATCCCCATGCAGGGGCTGTCTCTCAGTGCCAGTTTCATGTGGGAATTACCCAATTGGAATCTGGAGTCAGACCAGGCCTGAGTTCAGATCCAATTCTATTACTTACTAGAGTTAAGTCATTACTTACTTTGAGCCTCAGTTTCTTTAGCTGTAAAATGGGGATGATGATAATATTCTCACCTCCCTCAGAGTTACTGAGCAGCTTAAAGGGGCTGGGCATGTTTTTATGTGTGAAAGCCTGCTTCATTTGTCTGCCGGTCTGTTTCCGCCCCCCACCAGTCCCAGGGACTCCTTTCCAGGGAGCATGTGCTGATGCCCAGAAGCAGCTCGTGGGGCGGGGCAAGAGGCTGCTCTGGGGAGCCCGGGCCTCCTGCAAGGGGACCCCAGGCCCCAGAAGTGGCAGGCCTGACGCTGGTTGTATGAAGTCAATGCTCCAGCAGCAGCTACACGTTCTGGTGTTTACCACAGGCCAGCTGCAGTTGTGAGTAGGTGCCATGTAACGACTCATTTAATGCTCAGGGCAGTGCTGAGGGTGGGTACTCTCAGCAGCCCCCTTGGAAAGATGAGGAAACTCCTCATCTATAAGATGAGACTGAAGTCAGTAGCTCAAGGTCATCCAGCTGCCAAGCAGAGGAGCAGTGGTCTGAACCCATGTAATCTGGCTCCTGGCCACCTGCCACCACAGTGCCACACTGTCCTTTGCCGCCACAGCTGCCCTCACTCCATCCCTCCCCTGCAGTTAGATTCTTCCCAGACCTGTTGCCCACTCCCTCTGCTCTCCTGCCCTGTCTCATCTCTTCCCATCTGTTCCTCTCTCTCTCTTTCTCCATCTCCCCTGTTTCCTTCCTTCTCCCCTCTCTTACTCTTTCTCATCTTTCCCTCTCTGTTCCTCTATCTCAGGTAACTGCCTCTATCCCTTAGCACCTCCAGACTCTGAAAGACAGAATTGCACCTGCCAGAACCATAGGAAGCCCCAGGTCCCAGTGGGGTTCCCCACTCTGTTCACAGAGCAGACTCAGGACGTAAGAGTGTATCTCAAGCCCTGGGCAGGAGCCCCTGGACCTGTTCCTCTCCAGAATCTAGCTGTGCCCCCAGATAAGGCAGGACGCCGAAGGAACAGAGACCCCAGTCCTGTGCCACAGGCAGCCAAAGGGCTCCTGTGCCCCTCAGGGGCTCACGCTTTTCCTGCAGAGGCCACAGGTCTGCAAAACCCAATGCCAAGGGGACGGTCTGGAGACTGAGCTGTTGTATTGGGCTCAGAGCATGTAAGCTCAGAGAAGAGAGGTCCAGGCAGCACCCACTGGAAGCCTTGGGAAGGTGAGCAGACTGGGGGTCTAGAGAGGAAGAAACTGGTGTTTGGAGGAACTCAGCAGAGCACAGAGGATTTTTATCACATTTCATAAAGGGGAAGGAAGGTGCCCTAGAATAAAAAAGCCACTTGGGAGAGTCCAAAATACTTGAATCCAAGTCTGTTTTCCTTCATTGGAAATAGGCTTTAAAGCTAATCTCTCTCTGTCTGAGCCGCAGGTTTCTTTCTTCCCTTAAACCTGCCCTCCCACTTCCACCTCTTTCTTTTCCTGCAATAGAAGTTCCGTAGTAAAGGGCCTTTCCCTCTGCCCTGCGCCCTGATGGATGTCCTGAGCAGCAACTGCATTCCCCTTCCTGGGTCTGCTCCTGAGCCCCTGGAGAGGGAGGGTCCTGAGGGGAGCCCCAGCAAGGGAGGGCCCCTGCTCCATGAAATAAGCATAGGTGGTGAAAAGGAGAAACCACACGGTGGAAAGAAGTGTGAGGTGAAATGTATGTGAGCACAGGACCCAGACCAGAAAGAAGAGGTGCTGAGTGCTGGAGACCACGGGGGCCCCTGGGGGAGCTCAACCTGGTGGCAGGAACACGCAGGAGCACAGAGGTGCTGCTAAGTTGGGGGGGTTATTGCTGGGTGACAAATATGGCACCAACAAGGAGGGGGCTTGAGAACAATCTACTTTGTGGGTTCCAAGAGTCTGAGAGACCTGGGACACCCCTCACCTTCATGTCTAGGGGGCAAGAGACCCCACCCTTGTTGAGACAAGGCAGGATGAAAGTCTGACCCAGAGGCAAGGATGAGGTTTGTTCAGGAGATTCTGGTTAGTGCTCTTTAGCCGGGTGTGTGTGTGTGTGTGTGTGTGTGTGTGTGTGTGTGTGTGTGTGTGTGTGTGTGTGTGTGTGTGTGTGTGTGTGTGTGATCTGATTGTCTTCTCAGGATAAACTAGGCTTGACCAACTACTTTTCTAGACAACTGATCTTCACATCAGCCCATCTTCAGTCGTTGACTTTTAGGCAAAACTGTAGTTGTAGAGGTAACACAGAGGTTCGGCACAAGGCATCTTTCCTGAGTCCCCTCACTTGGTGGCAGCATCCCTAGATGGGTGGTGCTGGGAGCACTCTGTGCCACATGTAGTCAGTCTGGCTGTGACGATCACTGGCGGCTTTGAGAGAGACAGCAATTGCCTTCAGGCAGAGGTGAGACTTCCTAGGCAGGAATGTCATGTGGGCTCTGCCCTGGACCCTGTGGGGTCTCATGATGTGGGCACAGTTTCTGGGACCAGGCCTAGGAGAAGAGAGGATCCATGTGGGATTTCATGATCAGCCACACAGCAGTGTCAAGATTGGAATCAAACTTCTTTCCACACACAGACTACGTGGTCCAGCTTCAGGCCAGGGAGTGGGCGCACAAGCAGGTGCCATACTCCATGGGTCCCAGTCCCCTTGTTAGGGTATCTCTGACACGGGCCACAAGGAACGCAGGGAGGGAAGATGGGGTCCCAGGGGCTGGGTGGAGGAAGAGGGGACTGCCCAGCTACAGTACAATGCCCGTCCACATTGCCACCACCCACGTGGCCCAGGCTGAGGCTCGAGTTGCTGCAGCCTCTAACTTCATGGTCAGTACTTCCTGTCTCTCCCCTTCCCTAATCTTCAACGGTCCTGCAGCCCCAAGGAGAACCAGGTCAGAGCCATTCATGCCCTACACTTAACCAAGTTTCTCCTGTGCCCCTGTGGTGGGGGACTTCCTGGGTCAGGCTCTTCTTGGGAGCCCCTGTGGCATTCACCCCTGTGGCATTCCCTGGCCCCAAGTAGTCACCATGGCCTGCCCTGGTTGCCTGCTACAGGGAGAGCCTGGTTTCCTCTCTACCCTCCCTGCCCTTCTATTGGTTCAACACCTGCCACAGCCAAGGCCTGTGTGGCCTCTTCTTGGGGGGCAGCTGTGGACTGCTACAGGACTTCCTGGGTGAAAGCCTCTTGCTCAGCTCCTCATGACATCCAGGACGGTGACCCCAGCTCACGCAGGCCCGGTACTGGGCCTCATGACTATCCTGGGAAGCAGACCGTCCCCATTTCCCAGATGAGGACAATGACACAGCAGTAAGTGGGGCCGTGGTGCTGGATCCGGCATGTTCCATGGCATGCTGAACTGAGGAAGCCCCCTGGCAGGGTCTGCAGTGGGGAGAGCAGGGCTGGGGTGGGGGGCCTCCTAGAAGGCCAGCTCTGCTCTCAGGAGCTTTCAAAGGCTGCCTGCCTGATGTCGAGTCTATCTCATTGTGAGTGAATTAATTGTTGTGCAACCTAGAGCGGTGAGACGAGTTAATTACATAATTACTGCAAAACGACATGCTATTTCATGGCTGCAATATGGGGACTCTGTTGGAAACAATTGTAATTGCCCAGAAACTGCATTCGAGTGGCTCCGTTATCTCTCGATAACCATGTAATTAACTTGTGTTACAACTTCATCTGCAGTAAACTCTGAAGTTAGGAGTTGGGGCCCTTGGGGTGGGGGCACAGCCATCCTTGATTGAAGGGCCCAGGGAGGGTCTGGTGCTGGGGTCTCTGCTAACCATTTGCTTTTCCAAGCCGAGTGAGAAAATTCCTCGCAACAGGTTCTGGCTCTCAAACTCTCGCACTCAAACCCATTCACCAGCTCACACGGCCATGCACAACCACTCAGCGCCCTAGTCTCAGTCACACCAGACATGTCACACGAAGATTCTCACTGCAGCCAGGCTCACTGGCTCTCTGCCCCTCTCCTCCATCATACATGTGGGTGCAGCTTCGTCACAGAAGGTGGTTGCCCAAAAGTTGAGGACCCCAAGATCCATGACCCTAGCCATCTCTTCCCATGGGCTGGGCCACTGGCCACAAAACCACAGCATGGAGAGGTGGCCTCTTTCAAGTGCCCAAAGGGCCCAGTCACCACCCCCAACTTCACTCAAGGTGGAGGGGCAGGCCTGGGCCAGAGTGAGGTGAGGTTCCGGCCCAGGAGCAGGTGGGGCTTGAAGCAGTGGGCAGGCTCCATCAGCCCTGGGGTCTGGGGTCAGGGTGAAAACTCTCTGGAGAAGGAGGAGCAAATGCCTGCTGGTGGGGGGAGTCTGTCCATACAGCTTTCCCCGTGCAGGCTTTGGACCCAAGGAGTCCCTATTTTTAATACCGCTCAGTGGCACGTTCACGGTCCCAGGCTCTGTGCTTGGTGCTGTGGCTGCGGCCAAAAGAGAGACAGCGTCCCTGCTGCCCAGGGCAAGCCTGGTCCAGCTGGTGGATGCAAACCACCCTGGGTGTCTGCCTGGCTGGCTGTCCCTGCCTATTTCTGCCTACACCCCCGTCTGCTGGTGTGTCCGTCTCCTCCCTGCCAGCACACGTATCTGTCTGACTGTGGGTGTCTACTGGACGGTCTGTCCCTGACTCTCTGGAGTTGTTGAAAGTGGCCTGCATCCGCTGACGGGAGCTGGCCTGTCCCAGGTCTCCCTGCGGTGTCCATCCTCATGGCAACGTGCTCCATTTGTTTTCCTGGCTTTCTCCCTCCTCCTCAAGGGCAGGGACTGTGTCTGATCCATGATTCATCCGCGTGTCTGGTGCTTGCAGCATGGGGCTGAGACAGAGTGGATTAAGGTTTGCTGAATGAATGAATGAGAGCCTCCAGCCTGTGTGGGCTGAATACAGGCAAGCAGGATTGTTCTTGCTCCCCCAGAAGAGCAGAAAGGCGGGCCCCCAGGTCAGGCCCAAGCTGCAGGGAGAAGACAGCAAACACTGTCCATCACCCTGGAAGGGAAGACGGCTTTAAGGACGGTATTCCCATGGTAGGGAGCTTAGGATTTGGGGTCCTACTGTGGGGGAGGTCAGGGCTGGGTTCCTGGCTGGCGGTCTCAGTGGAGGGATGTAACACGGACACCCAGGGAAGGAAGGGCTTCATCTTGCCTCTCTTTATGTTGGGGGCCAGGGTATATACTCTGCCAGGGGAGAGCCCACCCCTGGTTGTGGGATGTCTGGGGTTGTCCCCTTCCCTCCAGCTTCTACCCAGCTGAAGCCCCATGCCCTGCTCCACACCCCACTCTGGAGGGGTCAAAGGGAAGGCCCTGTTCTGCTCCCAAGCAGAGGGGAAGGACCTTAGGTCTGTGTCAGTCATGTGATCAACGCACAGTAACCTCCCCGGAAACATTCATAAGTTTAATCCACGCCAGTAATAAAATCGCATTACATTTTTCATAAAATAAATGTTCCCATTTATATACAGAAGACAGACTGTACAGGCCCAGCCTGGCCCCAGGAGGGGTCACACACAGACGGGCGGCGGAGGAAGGGCCGTCCCTCCCATCGAGGACGGAGGAGTTCTAAACGGCAGGAGAGTGGCTGGCCGGCCAGGCAGGTGGGCAGACAGGCAGACAGGCAGACGGACAGGTGGGCCTGGAGGCCAGGCTCCGGGCATTACTGAACCTGGGATTCAAAGGTGCCATTGAGCTGTCCCTCCTCATAGTCCATCTGACACAAGATCATGTTGTTCTTCAGGAAGAATTTGTCTCCCACACAAAATCTGGAAAATCCAAGCAGGAGAAAGAGGCCATGGAGGGGTCCCAGTGGATGGTGGGGGCTCCAGACAGGCCCCAGCCCAGCCCAGGAGGTGGACATGTGAGAACTGAGGTCCTGGAGGGTTTGCTCCTTGAATTTTCCAGAAGGGATCCCCAAGTCTCATAGCAAACCTGGTCAATCACCCTGGGTCAGCCCAGTCCTTAGCCAGGCCCTACAGTCTGGGGTTAGGACAGACAGGCAGACAAGTCTGGGCCACAGTCAGGTCTCCATGGAGGGGTGGGGTTGATGGGAAGGTATAGGAAGAGCCTACCCCAGTCCCAGAGAGGGAAAAGAGAGAGAAGGACAAAGAAACAGAAAAAGACCAAGAAAGGGGAGAGGTAGAAATAGGGAAGGAGGAAGGGGTAACATGGTTGATTTTTCCATTCCTCTGTTCCCTTCCCCAACTTAAGAGGATGACTCAGTGAAGGGTACTCTTTTTGAACAGAATCTATAGGTTTCCTGGAGCATCCTTCCAGAAGGAGGTGGCTCTGTCCACCATCTTCCCTCCCACCCAAAGAAGACCTTGCTTTGCTGCCCCCCCCCCAAACCCCCTCAAGTACTAGAGGATTTAGCCCGTCCTCAAAGATGTCCCCCGGGGGCTAGGCCTTTTGCGGGTCCCCAGGGGCATAGGCCCCATCCCAGCAGATCCCAATGCAACCACCAGGTGGCACTGCAACTTCACTGAGTCCTCCTAACAGAGGGTCTGGCCAAGCCCCCAGCTATCCCCTCAGCGTTCCCTACAGATCCCTCTGGACCTCATCCTCTGGGAACACTTGTATTAGCCCCTTCCTGACATGGGAGCTCCTGAGGGTTCTGGCTCCTTAGGTCCCCGGGGCCTCCCACAGGGCTGGGACACTGTGTAGGGGCCAAAGACCAGAAAGGAGGCAGGTTGGGACCAGACAAGAGTGAGTAGCTGTTCCCATAATGGATTTCACCTTCCAGGTCTGGGAACTCCTTCTCACTAATATGTACATACATGCACTACATGTGGCACATACACAAGGGCACAGGGCATGCATTCAGAACCCTTGTACATGCACATTTAATATGTGTGCACGTTCATACTCCTTCACCGTGCACACGTCTGCACACAGAGCACACACACATACCCACCTTGTACGGGGACATTTAAAACTACATACATGTCCGCGGCACAGTGTGCACACACAGTAAGGGGACGCATGACCCGTTACATTCACACAGATCTGTGCCCTACAGATATGCACACACAGTGCTGGAGTGCACACACTTGGCTCCAGGGCTCAGGCACACACAACACACATGTGCCCACGCATGCTCTGGACAGCATGCACCTACAACGTATGCACAACAAAACCCACGCTTGCACGTCCACGTCCACAGCCCTCCTGGTCTGCACTCCCAGGCATTAGCTGGGGCCTGGTGAGTGTGCTGGGTCTGCCGCCAGGCCAGCACTCACCTCTGGTTGCACAGTTGACAAGCGAAGCAGTCGAGGTGATATACATTGTCCCGGGCCCGCATCACCATCTCGAAGGCTGGGATGAGCTTGCTGCAGGCGGCGCAGTTTCCTGTGGTGCCAAAAAGCCTGCCAAGGGAATGGTGCAGAGGGTTCAGGGGGCTGAAGGGCAGGGGAACTGCCTCTGCCCAAGTCTCTACTCCCGTGCGCTTAGCAGGTGGGCTCAGGCAAGGGGGAAGGAGCACAGACGGCAGCATCTAGATTCTGCAAAGAGATCAGGCACAGCCATCCAGGGAGGGGAGTGTAAGGGCTCGGGGGGGTGGCTGGGCTGACAAGGCCGCCTCCCCGGCTCCTACCGGGGTTCGGGTAGCACCCAGGGCCACTGGAAGAACACTGGGGTGGGCTCTGAGAAGGACTCCAGAGTCACACAAGCATGAATTCAGAGGTGGTCTGCCTGCCCTCAGGCAAGTCATGAGTCTCTCCGAGCCTCACTTACTTCAACTGTAAAACAGGGACACTGAAATAGATCCTTTGCAGGCTTGTTGTGAAAACTGTAAACTCTCAGTCCCAAGTCATTTAGTGAACACCTATATAGTGTATGTTTACTATGTGCCATGCACTGTTCTGAGGGCTTGACAAGATTAACTCATTCATTTATTTTTTTTTATTTTTAAGAGAGAGAACATGTGTAAGCGGGTGGAGGGGCAGAGGGAGAGAGAATCTTAAGGGAGCTTCACACCCGACGTGGTGCCCTAGGCTGGTCTCTAACCCTGAGATCATGACCTGAGCTGAAATCAAGAGTAGGATGGATGCTTAATGAACTGAGCCACCGAGGCACTCCCCAAGATCAACCCCATAGGGGTTGACAATCCTGTGGGATGGTCTTTTTCTGCTACCAGCTCACTGGGTGATCTGCCTAAAGCCCTTTTTCCTTTTCCTGGCTCTCAGTTTATCCTTCCTCAAAATGGGGGTGCTGGACTAGGTGATCTTGTTCAAAGATGCTTCTAAAATAGGACTGACACCCAAAGAGAGTTCCCAGCATATCTGGTACGATGCAGGTGTCCCTCCTCTTTGCGGCTGGTTGAAGAGCACAAGGGGCAGGATGCACACTTTCTCCCCAGCGCAGGCCAGTCTTTGGCTGGGGGTTCCAATAGTCTGAGCCAGCCAGGCTCCTCCTAGCTCCTTTTCTGCACACTGGCTGAGCAAGCCCCAAGTGAGGCAAGGGCGCTGAGAGGCAGGCAGGAGACCCTCTAATCCCTGATTTGTCCAGCTCAAGCTCAGGCGCCTGCGGATGAGCTTGGCTCCATTATTCATCAGCCTGAGCTGCCTGGTGGCTCAGATTAAGGCAGACAAAGGCTGGGCCACAACATCTGCCTGCCAAGGGGGGGCCTCACTGCCCCCACTCCAACGAGCAGTGGCTGCAGAGGGGGCAGGCTCTGGACAGCCATTCTCTGGAGCTCAGCAGCCCCACCCCCACCCCAGCCCACTGACCTACCTGACCCCAAAGTCATTCCTTGCCCTCTGCCAGAATCCAGAAAAATCACCTTCAGGCTCCAGTAGCTGGCAGGGCTCAGAATGCTTGTGGGTGCTTTGGCTCTGCTGACAAGCCCACCTCTCACTGTGGCACCCACTCCCTAGGTCCTCTGGACTCATCAGTTGGTGTGATATCTCTCAACCTGGGAGGTTCAGCCCCCAGGGGATGCCTGAAACCTTCAGACTTGGAGGCCCCGTCCAGGTCATCAAGGTGGGAGGAGTCCCCAGAAATAACCTTTCTTAGCCCCTCCTCCTGGCCTCAGCCCTTTCCTCCAGCCCAGCAGGGAACACTGGGTCACTGGTCCTGGATTACTGCTACACTTTGAAAACTGCTGAAGGCAGAAGAAAGAGAAGGTGCAGGCAGGAAAACCTTAGGCTCTTCCCCAAAGTAGGGGAGACTCGTCTGATAACCCTGCCCCCACCACGGCCCAGATCTGAACAGAGGGAGATCCACGAAGCCTTTGCCCTGACCTGTTAATTAATGCAGCAGGCCTTCCTTCCCCACAAGGCCCGGCCACCCCTCAGCAGCCTGTGTGGGAGCCAAATGTAGATGCTGGGTCTCAGCCAAGGCCCCCACTTTGTGGCCTCCTTCCAACCTTGCTGATGTCATAAATGGCCTAAGGGAGGGTTAATTGGGGGAGACAGCCCCAGGGGATAGGATCCAGGTTGTGGCGGAGGGTGAGTTAGAGCTCCAAGGAATATGATCTGAAGCTTTAGTCTTCATACTATTCCTGGAGGGGCAAACTGAGGCTTGGAGAAGGTTAGAAGACAGAAGGTTCAGAGCTAGTTCAATCCCGGGACCCAGAGTATTTAGAGCTTCCCTACCAAGAAGTCCTCTGAAGTGTCTCCTCCCAGATTCCAGGGAGAGGGGCCAAGCCCTGCTGGGGCCCTAGAGAAACCTATCTCCAGTGCCCAGGGGTTGCAAAGGCTTGCCCAGGACCTGAGCTGGGCACGGAGGCCAGGGAGTTAATGTGCGGCTCTGTCTTCAGGGCTCCGTTGGCATCTGGGGGAGCAGGGCTGGGCCAGGCCTGTCCGGAACGAGTGCACACAGACAGGGCCTAGGTCAGAAGGCAGGGGCAGAGCCCTGCCGGGTCCCGGGGGATGGGAGCTTTCTGAACAGAGCAGCCAGGGCTGGCAGGAGGCCCACCTCAGATAGTCGCGTCGGCACAGGATGAGGTTGGCCTTGGTGTAGAGGGTGGAGCCCACCTCGCCCAGGCGGCAGTCACAGCAGGCACACTTGAGACAGTCCTCGTGCCAGTACTTGTCCAGTGCCTTCAGCAGGTAGCGGTCCTTGATCTTGCGGTTGCAGCCCGCACAGCCCTTCTGCTTCCCCTTGGGCTGGACGGAGAGCATCGGCACGCCTGCGGATGGACAGATGACAGACAGATGGACACAGGCCTCGGGACCCATCCTTCTGGGAATAGGGGCCCACTGCTTTTTCTGGGGGTTCCCAGGCATCTCCACTTCCTCCCCAGCAGCCGCCTCCCCTGGCCCCGGGTACTGTCCTTCCAGCTGCAACAGCACAGGCTGTTTCCCTGCCCTGAGAAGATCCCTCCAGAAGCCGCAGGCAGCACTGGGGAGCCCCGCATCTGCTCTGCTGCAGGGCACACATAGCCGCAAGGCCCGGCCCTCCTGAGCTGTGTCTCCTGTCCATCCGGCCACTGCCTCCTGTGTGGTCTGCTCAATAGGAGGCCTGAAAACCTCCTCATGCAGCCACATCTGACTGGCTCTTTCAGTGGCCCTACGGACCGAATCTCATAATGCGCTTGCGTCCACTAGAACTCACAGATCTCTTTGCTACCTCAAGACTTCCTCATGTTGTTTGTGCCTTCGACCATTTTAACCTAAAAAGTCAGGCTTCTTGGTTTATTCATGTAGTACTGTAGCGGTATCAGGAAGAGCGTGGGGTTGCCCCCTGACACTCACAGCTGGGAGCAGGGCTCTGGGTCACCCGGCAGATGCCTGCAGGGAGGCGGCTGGGCCTGGCCTAGTTGGGACTCTCCTTAGGAAAGCTTCTAGCTAGATTCAAACTTTCTCCCTGCCCTGGCCTGAGGGAGGGGAGGTTCAGAGTCTCTGAATCCTTGTTCTTCCCTCCAAGATAAGAATCTCTGAGCCAAAGTGGTGGGGGTGGGGTGGGGTGGGGGGAAGCTCCCAGGGCCCATGTGTGCTTCTCAACATATAAGAAAAAATACAGAGGGCAGGAATTTCAGCATGGAGCTTCCTGGAAGGAGGGGCAGACCTTCCAGCAGGCAAGTGTGTGCACTCATGCACATCCCATGTACACAGGCCTAGTGTGCTGGCCTGGGCACAGAGGCGCAGGCTCCTAGCCTCTGGCCTCAGGGCCACGAGGAGTGACAGGGAGCAACAGTTGAGGAGGAGGTGGGGACTGATGTTGTCCTGAGTTTGGACATCTGTGTAGAGCCCTGAGGCTTGAATGTGGTGAAGACTGTTGGGAGTCTCAGAGCCCAGGCCCAGGCTGGGAGGCACGTGGGGTGGGGGGTGTCCCTCAGAGCTGCCTGAGCCCCTCATGAAGACAGTGGGGGTGGGTGGTGCCTTCCCTGACCAAGGCTCAGGTGGATGGAGGAGTCCACTGTGGAGGGGAACAGCCCACACCGTCCAGCCTCCTTGGCTCTCCACCAGCCCGTGAAGTCTGCCCCGCTCCTGGCCCCATCCTCTCCAAGGACCCCAGCACTCTCCAGGGCTCTGGGTTCAGCTTCCACCTCCTGGCATCCCTCCTATCCCACCCCCCGGCCCACTGCCCCTGGCTCATTTTAGCTGGACCCTTTCCCTTCCCCCTTCCTGGGGTGTGACCCTTCCTCCAATTTCAGAGGAGGACCAGCTTCCAAGGGGCCTCAGTCTCAGAACCCACAGATGTCAGGTCAGAAGGGCCCTCAGAATTCTTCCAGCCAAATGTTCTGAGGAATGATGGGGAAACTGAGGGACAGAAGGTCTGAAGGTAAGGTCTAGTGTGAGCCACTAATCAAACTGGCCCGGGGGTCCTCCCTGCCTCCTGTGGCTCTCTTGGGGAGAGGCCCTCAGAAGCAGCAGGACAGGTGAGGGCAGGGGAGAAGCAGCCCAGGCTGAAGTGGACTCTCTCCTTCCTCCTTCCTCCTGTCCCTGCAGGGCCTGGCTGTTAGCTGGGAGGCTTGCTGACTAATTTCCTTAATGCAGCTCTAAAGGTTAATTGGTCTGAGAGAGTGATGAGGCCCAGGATGACTATGTCCTCAGGCCTGCCTGTGTCTCCTCTGGCTGGGTCCAGCCTGGTCACAGAGCTCCAAGGAGGCTGTGGAAGCCAGCTGGGGAGCAGGCATCCCTGAGAGCTAAGGGGGCTCCGAAGTGTTTTTTCCAAGACCTGGCCTACAGGGATGAATCAGGTGTGGGCAAACAGGAGAGGGGTTGGGGGAGCTAGGTGTGAGGAGGTGGGTGGGTCCTAGGGTGGTGCTGTTGTCCTCTGAGCCCATGGAGGGGGCAGCCAGCCAGCACAGCTATACCTGTACACACACACCAGCTTGGAAAACCTCAGGCCAGGCCTCCGGTTAGCTCCACTAAGGCTGGTCTGCCCCTTGCTCACCTAGACTGGTAGCAGGCCCGAGCCCCCAGGGTTCCATGCTTGTGTTCTCAGTAGCGGGGTGGGGGTTGTAACTGGAATATCCACACTCAGGGGATACACCCGATCCACTAAGTTATACCCCAAATAAGGAAGGACCCCAGCACTAGAAGCATCTGTCCTGCTCTATCCTCCCTCTGGCCCTCTGGCATGGCCTCTGGACAGGCTGGCCTTCTGAGCTCAGGCCTAGCACGCCTAGCCCCAGAGCCTGCAGGGCTGTGAGGTGCAGCACAAGCTGGCAGTTCCTTCCCCGGCGGGACCCTGAGCCTACAGGACCCAGGGAGGCCATAGGAGTGAGACCACGCAGTGTCCCCAGGTCCCTTGCCCCCTGCCTGTGCTTGGGCTGGGCCTGGCACTTAGCAGTGCTGGGAAGACCTGGGAACCCTGCTCTAGGGTACTGAACTCTGCTTCCTGGGCCCTGGAGAACTCTTAAGAAATCACAGATTCGGGGAGCATGGATGGCTCAGTCGGTTAATCATCTGCCTTCAGCTCAGGTCATGAGCTCGTGGTTAGTGAGTCTGAGCTCCGTGTTGGGCTCTCTGCTGTCTGAGCAGGGCCTGTTTCAGATCCTCTGTCCCCTACTTTCTCTGCCTCTCCTCTGGTGCTCTCTCTCTCAAAAATAAAAATAAATAAAACTTTTTTTTTTTAAAGTAAAAAAAAAAAAAGCAGCAGCAGCCATATGGCTTCTGCCAGTTTCTGATGTCCACTGAGACACAGAACTGCAGGGCCAGCCTGGCCAAGGAGGTCCCAGGGCATACGGGGAGCTTGAGCCTTCTCTGCCTAGAAAGGCTGAGGTCTTGGGACAAGTCTGACTCCCCTCTTCCTTCTTTAGGGAGCATCCATACCATTTGCTCTCCCTGGGTTAGTTCAGGAGACTTGAAAACACTCCTGGAAAGGCAAGGAGGTTTAAAGGGGGCATNCCCAGCGGGGCAGGGCTCTCTCTCTCTGCCCTGCCTCCCCAGCCCCCACCCAGCCCGCCAGTCAGCCAGCAGACACCTCTTCCCTCCCTCCCCTGCCTGGCTCTGGGAGCTCAGCCTCGGGCCATGCACTTTCCATTAAGGAGATAGCATCCCTTTGCTGAAGTCCATTTGGGATCCATTTTAGTGTTATCTAAAAATCAAATCTACATGGTAATCCTTTTAATGTACTCCTGACTTTAGAAAAAAAACAGCTTTGCACTCCTTCAGGAAAGGTTTTAAAGCATTACCCAGTAATTACTACTCACCCATGAAAACACTGATATTTTACAATGGATGATGTTGAGCCTGCCTGCACGTGCGGGCACAAGCTCAGACACACGTGGGACACAGCCAAATAAGCCAGTTCACAGAGCCTAGGTGCTCCTCCTCAATCTCAGGGTGTGGGGGGATGGCCTCTGAGGGGAGAGCGACCAAACCCCTACCCCACCTCTACACCAGGCAGGCTGATAGTGGAAGGAGGCAGCCTCCCAGTCTGACTCATCTGGCTGCCAGACACTTACCCACAGCTCTTTAATCTGAGGACAAGCCAGACAGTCCCAGTGACCAGGAGGGACTGCCAGAGGTCATTTGGCTTTTCCCACACCCATCTGCCAGCCAGGAGAGAAGCCCTCCTCTTCACAGGGACCCCTAAGTGGTCTGCCAGGTCAGACCCCAGTCCTTGGCAATCCCTGCCCACCCACCCCAGGCCACGCTGTCCCTCACATCCAGCATGTGGACTTCTCCAAACTGCCAAGCCCACTGCTCCCAGTCCTACTGATGCCTCCAGCTTGGACAGCAGGCTGAGCTCCTCCAAAGCCAGTCTTCCACCCCAGAATGCCCACCCCGCCCAGCCCTGGGTCACTCAGAGCTGTATGCCCTGTGGCCCTGTAGCCACCATGGGCAACTCTGACTGGCATGTGAGGTTCCCTCCCACATGCTGGCATGTCCTGCTTGGCCCCTCTGGGTCTGCTCCCTGCGGAATCCTGGAATAGCATCCCTCTCCATCCTGCAAATGGACCTTGTCTGCTTCTGTCCCAGGACTTTCCCTCCATCTCTGCTCTGGGAAGAAATGCCTGGTCCTGCCCATCCCCCTCTGGACCAAAACTCAGAGTCACCAGTGGGGTTGAGGCTCAGGGCACTGAGTTTGAACTCAGAGAGCCTACTTTCTGGCCTGAGAAAGTTGCCGGAGGGCCTGGAGCAAATCCCTCATCTTTCTGACTTGCTGCTGTGAAATGGGAGCCATAAAGGTCTCTTTCCACACAGATGACGGTGATGATAGAACAAGGTCATACATACGATGCCGCAGCAGAGTCTGGATCTGAGGAGGGAACTGACAAACTGGAATTGGACCGTATTATTAATATGCATCCCAGGACGCCTTCCCCCTGTTCTGACACTTGTTTCCTTTCTCTTCTAACTTTTTTTGCAAAATAAGAAGAATTCCTGTATACCTTTCATGCAGGTTCCCTAAATATGGACATTTTACCATGTCTCCTTTATCCTTCCCTACAGATCTCCCTATAATATTTTTTCTGACTCATTTGAGAGTTGGCTTGGGACATGAAGCCTTATAATCCTAAATACTTTGATGTGTACTTTCTAAAAGCAAGGACGTTCTCATACAACACGATTAACAAAACCAGGAAATGATGATTGATGTAACACTATTACCTACAGACCTCATTCAGATTTTACCTGTTTCTCCAATAATTTATTTTGTGGCAAAATAAAATTCTGGATCATGCATTGTATTCACTTGTCCAGTTTAGTCCACTTAAATCTGGAAGACTGGCTAAACCTGTCTTTATGTTTCAAGATACTAGCATTTTTGAAGAACACAGGCCAGTTATTTTATAGAGCATCCTTCAATTTGGGTTTGTCTGACACCTTTGTGTGATTCTAATTCCTCTGTGCCTCAGTTTTCACTCTTGTAAAATGAACATGAAAATAGTACCTATTTCATAGAGTTGCCATGAGGAATAAGGGAGTAAATCTATGTGAAGCTGAGGACTAATTGGACCCGGCAGTCAAAAGTTAGCTCTGCTTAGTGTCATCCCATCTGGCACATGGGAAGGGATGACCTTCCTCTCAGCTCCATCTCAGGTCCCTCAGATAGCAATGATCACTTGCTTTGAGGCAAATAAATGGATTTGAATGTGCCACCATCATGGCTAAGATCACACAGGCACTGGCTAGAGTCCAGCGTTACCCGAAGGACAGTCTAGTGGTCACTGCAGAGGTGCGTAGAAGGAAGCAGCCTGGTCTGTCCAACAGGCGACTCTGAAGCCCCGTCAAGTGGGAAGGGACTGCTGTGGCAGCTCAGGGCGGGCTCCTCTGGGACCACGGGCAGGTGTAGCCTTGGCATTTCTCATAACCTCTGCATATGTCTCAGTAGTGCTTCTGCATCTGTGTCCCCATAGCATACAGCACAGCTCCCAGTGCAGTTCTGGGGCTTCTCTCCCTCACTATGGCCTCCCCTTCTCCTCCTCTGGGAGGGAAGCCAGGCTTTCCCAGGGCTAAGGGCAACTTGCAGGGAGGGAACGCTGTCTGTGCTAGCAGTGCTCAACTTCTGAGTGCCTGGCTCACAACCACCTTATGAGATAGATACATTATTTCCACTTAACAGTGGGAAAACTGAGGCCCAAGAAAGGTTCCAGCATGTCCCTGTTAGTATGGGACAGAGCTGGGATTTGAATCCTGCCCGTCTGTCTTCTGGGCCCAAGCACTGGATTCATCTGCTCTGTTCCCAGGCCGTGCACTGCTAACCTCTGAGGAGCTGGCGGACCCAGGAGGGAGGCATTACAGAGAAGGTACACAGATGCAGGACATGTCTGCCAACATGCACAGCGACACACAAATACTTGTGGCTGCACGCATACTCACATACATGTACACTGGGGCTGCGAGAAGTGGGACTGTGTTTAAGGATTCTCTCCACAACAGTTTTAGTCCAGAACCCGGCACGGTGTTAGCATACAGCAGGCACTCAGGAAGTTTTGTGAAAATACACATCCATGCATCTGGGCACATACATGACAGGTGTGCACATGTAAACACACACATCTGTGCACAAGCAGTCACATGCACGTTTACTGCCTTTTAAAAAACATTTCCAAAAAATGGATCATAGCTCAAAATCAAGCTCTGATTTGAGCAAAACCCATGAGTAAGAGGCCTGGTGCTGTCCTCAACTCCATCTTCCCAAGGAAATGGAAGAGTGAGAGCCCCAGGGTTTTGCCCACAGGGACCCACAGGAGTGGTGGTGAAAACCCAGAAAGTCAGTCCCAAAATTCTCACACCCATTCCAGCTGCTGGGGGCAGGGGGAGCTGCAGTCTCTGGGGATCCGATCTGGGTCCCTGCCACCTGCAAGCTGCCTGTGCCCATGTGGGCCCACACCTGGGCCTAGAACTGCAGAGGTGGGTACCACACGGAGCCAGCCAGTGGCCCCTCCACAGCATCAATCCTGTTTAATAAGGAAATTTGAAATTGTAATCTAATTCTGCAGAATCTCCTTAAATCTCGTTTTCTCAGAAGTAACTTCATTTCGCACGGACACATCCAGCCTCGTGAGAAGGCCTCCATTTCACACCAGTGTTATCTCCACAATTTCTCGTCTCACTGCACTTCTATCCCGGGGCCTTGCCATGCAGCAGGCGAGGCCTGAACTAATAGCATTTCCTACTCATTTGGAATCAAAAGCCAACGAGAACAACTGTTGAAACGCGTGGCTACAGTACCTAGAGCACGTTCATTACCACCCCTCTGAGCACCCCTTCACAGGTGGCACACTCAGCGTGCAAGATGAGGGAGAGGAGCCAGGCTCTGGTGGCCTCCACCTCCCCACTGGGCCAGGCTTAGCAGAGGACTGGCCTCTTCCACCCTGGCACTGCCCCTCATGGGGGTCTGGGAGAAGAGGCAGGCTGTGTAGATGCGAAGACTGTGGGCCCTGCAGACAGATGGCCTCAGCTTGAATTCTGGCTTCCTCACCTCCCAGCTCTGCCTCAATTTACCTACCTGCTAAATGAGGGCCACCCACTTTAAAGAATTATTCTGAAGATTAAATGAGATAATAGGCATGAAGTATTTATGACAGTATTTGATACAGCAGCTTAAAAAAATCAGCTGTGAAAAATTATCTATGTCTTATGATCCAACAATTCTCTTCCGAGGTATATGCCCAACAGAAATGGCAGCCTATGTCTACCAGAGGGGACGTACAAGGATGTCCAGAGCAGTTCTCTTCATAACACCCCCAAAATGAAAATACAAATCATCATTGATAGTAACATGGATGATACACTGTGGTGTAGTCATGCAATGGAATGACAACGCAGCCATGAAAAACACGGGATCACTGATACACATAACAACATGGGTGAATCAGACAGCAGAATGGTGAATGAAAGAAGTCAGACGCCAAGGTACATGCTGTCTAATTCTATTTGCATGTAATACCCCAACAGGCAGAACCGGTCTGTGGTGAGAAATGTCGGAATAACGGTGTGTGTTATTGCCTGGCAGGAGGCGTGAGGAAGCCTGGTGAGGAGCTGCAAAAGTCCTAGCTCTTGTTCTGGGTGGTGTTTACAGGGGCGCACACAGATGTAAAAACTCACTGCACTGAACATTTGAGACTTGTACATTTTACTGCATAGATGTTATACTGTCATTAAAAAAAAAAAAACTAAGATGGAGACCTCTCAGTCAAGACTTTGGATACCTCTTCATAACCCCCTCCCCCCTCCATTTCTTCAACACTCACTCCACCTGTTATTTCAGTGAATCCTCATATTAACTCCGAGGTACTTAATGATTTATACCCACTCAATGGATGAGGAAGCAGAGGCCTAGAAGGTTCAAGGTCACACAGCCAGAGGCTGCTGGGCAGGGACTGAAGTCCCCACCTGCCAGATTGCAGAGTTCAGGTTCTCATCCAGCCCATGTCCCACGGCTTCTCTGCAGGGTCTGGTTGAGGAAAGCTCACTGGGGTAGCATCTGGGTCCTCCCCTGCAGCCTAGATACCAGCATGATGCTGGGCCAGGGGGCCAGGAGGCATGCTTACAGCAGGGCCTAGGTTAAGGATAGGAGAACTGATGGTCCAGGCAGGGCACAGTCTCCATGATCTGGTGTGTCATAGGCCATTTCTGCTCACCTGGTGGCCCTGCAGAAACCCTAGCTGCTGTGGAATCTTGAAAGGGCTTCTAGGCGGGGCCAAAAAGGAGATTCGGACCAGAAACTAAGAATGAAAAGGGCACAGGAGAACTATGTAGAGGCAGACCTGAGATGTTTGCATTGTAGCCTTCAGAGAGACATAGGAGCCTTGAGATGGCACGTGTCTTCAGGGGGCTGGGCCAAGCTGTGAGGGGCAGGCTGGGGGCTCCACCCAGGGCCCAAATGTTGGGGGGAGCCTCAATCAACAGCCAGGGCCTTGTGTGTGAATGAGGGAAGAGGGGAGGGAGGGGGTCCTAGAGAGGGGCTGGGCTCAGGATAAGAAATTAAAAGGAGGTCCAGGCACCTGGGTGGCTCAGTCGGTTAAGTGTCCGACTCTTGGTTTCATCTCAAGACATGATCTCCTGGTTCATGAGTTTGAGCCCTGCATCAGACTCTGTGGTGACAGAAGAGCCTGCTTGGGATTCTCTCTCTCTCTCTGCCTCTCCCCCTGCTCACACGTGCACGCTAAGTAAATAAATACTTTAAAAAAGAGTTCATAATTTAAAAAAAGAAAAGAAAAGAAAGAAAGGAGATCCAGCAGTGCTTGCCTTGCCTTCTCTAAAGTGTTAAGTCCTTCCAGGTTTCCACAGTCCACCGCCGTAGGAAGGTGGAAGGAAAGTACCGCCCAGTGCTGTCTCCACACACCTGCAGCCACTACAGTCATGTTCAAGTGCATAATATCCTTTATTGAAGGCCCACTATGTGCCAAGTGCTTTACATTCATTAACTCTCCTCTCCATGACGACCCTGAGGTCAGAGAAGTCACACAGCCTGTCTAAGGGCAAGCTTCAGACCCAGGCTGCTGGCCCCACCCCTTCCCGTTCTGTGTCCTGGCCAGAGGCAGCATGGTACCATCTTTTCCCTAAGCAATGGGGAAAGTGAACTTCTACTTAGACCCAATCTGGCGCCTGCCAAAAGAAGAAAGTTCTAAAGACCCCTTCCAGGAGCAGGACAAGCCTCCAGTCGCCAGTGCCCTATGAGGTGTAGGAAGCAGCAGGCACTTTTGCAGCATGTTTCTGGTGGATCACACCTTCTTAGGAATGGTGTGTCCTAAAGTCTGAACCCACAGTGACCTTTGAATGTTTGGAGATGAAGTGGCTGAGGAATTTCCACACACATCTCATGGGCCCTCGTTGTTGAGAGAAGCCAAACTCAGCACAGCCTGGTGTCGGTCAATGGCTTTACGGGACCGAGTGTAGACCTTGCAGGGGCCTGGATGATGCACTAAGAGATACCGTAGCAGGTGCAAATGGAATCTGCTCTCCAGAGACACACAATTTTCTGCCATTCTTCAGTGAGGGGGACTAAGAAACATTAGAAGCTGCGTGTGCTCTTTAGAGTCTGTCATGGGCAATGATGGTTCAGTTAATTGCATAGTTATCTGCAGAACGAGTGTAGGCATTCCCTTCCCGTTCTCTGTTTCTATGAAGTCTCACACATATCTCAAAAGCAATAAGTGGAAAACAGGGCTCTAGATCTCCTCCCCCAGACCTGGCCCCTGTACCCTTGTCCAGGCCTCCCCTCACCACACTAACACCATCATTCACCCAGATGCTCAGGCTGGAGATTTGGAGCCACCCTCAGATGCTCCATCATCCTCATTACCTCCCCACTGCTGATTCCCACTTTCCATCCTGCCTCTTCCTCCCATTTCCAGAGCTACCACCATCTTTCACACACCACCAGCAGAGCTCCTGATGAACCTCTCGTGCCTACTATCTACAATCTATTCTTCACACAACAGCTATAGAAATCTTTCAGAACAAAGTAGGTCAGGTCACTGCTCAGCTTGAAACCCTTCCATAACTTCCAGTGGGCTGAGAATAACATCCACCCTCTTCAACGAGCCTATGATATCCTCATGTGGTCTGGCTCCTGCCTCCCCTTCCCATACTGTGCACCAGCCACATTCCTTCCAGATCTCCCTCCTGCCTCAGGGCCTTTGCACATGCTGTTTCCCCCTTCCAAGAACACCCTTTTCTGCCTCTTTGTGTGGCTGGCTCCTTCCCATCCTTAGGCTTTGGCTTAAATGTCACCCCTCACAGAGGCTTTCCTTGACTGCCTTATTTCCTTATTTATGTGACTCCCTTGTCATTTCCTTCTGAGTTTTTAATCACAATTTGTAATTGTTTTCCTTTTTTGTGATTGTATTAAAGACAAATGATTGGCCTTTCTCATAAGAATGAAAGCCCCATGAAGGCCTATTTTTTGAGTCCTGTCTTGTTCATCACTGTGTCTCCAGCACTGAGCCTCATAGCCATCACTTTTTAACCATCAGTTCAGTTAATGAATAAAGAGACTAAGCAGAATCTATCCAGATATTACTGGTAAGAGCCTTCTGGACAGAGGGGTCTGATGCAGATAGGCAGGCTCCCCAGAGATGGGAGCCTTAATCAGGCCTGTTGCTGCCCTGTGCCACATATTGCTAGGCATCTATACCTATGTGGCCTAAGACAGCAGATCCAACTGTGGCAGTGCCTGATCCTGCCATCCTCAATCTGGAATTATGAGAGGCCTACCCCAGGGCTCCAACTGCGAAATGACAGTTCTTTTGCAAATGTAAACCCTCTAGCCTTTAGATCAAGGGGCAGCAATCCTCTTCTTCAACCCCTACAGACCTGTGAGGAATGAAGTACCCCTCTGAACATCCCCTTGTACATAAATGCTCCATCCCAACCCTCAAGGAGTGGAGGTAGAGCCCAAAAGCTCAGTCATCTGTGAAACCTCATCAGCTCAATCTTTCCCTTTATGCCCGTGGCCTGGGCAACCTTCCTCCCCCGGCAAAGATCTAGCCTCCCCTACTCCCCACTTGAGGGTCCTCTTGGCTTAGGGATGGGACGACTCCTCCCTCCCAGCTGAGTCTGAGCCTCTGGAGGCCAGTGGGAGAAAAACACCCCTGAAGGTTACTACAGAAGAACCCTAGGCCCAAGCCTTTCTCTGTCTGTAGCCTCTACCAAGCCCCCTCCCATCCTGGGCTGCTGAAGCAAGGCCCCAGGTCTCTTGACAGTATGCTGCTTGGAGCTGCACAGCTGTGGTTTGAAATCAGAGGGGAAGCGTCTGGAAGCTGTGTTCCCCAGACAGCAACTCAGCTGCTCCCTAGGCACCCGCAAAGCCCACGTCACCCATCTAATGAAACAGGGCTCCCAAGGGGCCTGCAATCTCTGCAGAGGAGGAGGGCGCGGACTCTCAAACGAGTCTCAATTTCACAGCATCAGGGACGTGAGCACCAACGCGCTGAACCAGAAAACGAGAGTCTGGCAGGAGCTGCAGACACACCGTGAGCGCCAGGGGATCAGAGATTAGGGCCCTTCAAAATCAATTTTGAATTCAAACTTTTAAATGTGTTCTCCAGACATAAGGAGGGGACCCTCCAGGCAAACTCAGCCCAGCCAGATGCTGATTTCTGCTTCCTTCTCAAAGCATCCAGAACCTATCTGCTAGCCACTGGGCTGGATGAGGGAAAGGAGGACAAGGGGACTAGGAGGGACACTCCAGTGCCCCGCACCCAGGAGCTACAGGACAGGAGCCCCTTCAGGTCTTGCTGACACTGCATGACCTCTGGGGTGCCTGTCCAGGGTGCTGCCTGGAGCTCCCTGCTGAGGCCTTGGGGGCTGCCCACCCTCCTCTGTAGACCTGGATGAGAGACGCTGAAGGCAAGGCCTGTGTGGGCCAGATCCCTATTCACCTCCCAACCTGGTTGAGGAGGCTCATGGGGCACCAGTAGATGAAGCCATTTAGAATAAGAGCTTTGCAGTCAGACGGGCAGGGTTTGTATCTTACACCAGGCACGGGCTCCCAGAGAGATCTTGGTTCAGGACTGAATATCCCTTCCAGAAACCTGGTGGGAGAAAGCTTGCCGTGAGTGTAAGTGTCTTGGAGAGCAGGCTCTGTGAAGTCAGAGTGGTCTGAAGCCCCCCAGTGCAAAGGAAAAGAAAGGATCCTGTGTATGAGTCAGTAGGGGAGGCTGGCTGCCGGGAAAGCTGGTGTGGCCGCCACACGCAGCATCATCCAAGGCCTGCTGCCTGCCGCCAAAGAGCTGACAATCATGCTGTCTGTCACCTGACAGACCATGTGTGGAGTACTGAGTACCGTTCTGGGCCTGGCATGGTGAGACGGACAGGGACACACAGGGAATCGGGCCTCTTCAGGAAGCTGAGCAGGGCAGGCTGCTCAGCCAAACCCCAGAAAAGGCCTCAGGGCTCAGAGCAGGAAGGCGATGGGAGGCTCAGGCTGGCAGAGGATGCTCTTGGCAGCCTCAGCGATGGTCCCCCAGCAGCTGCCTGGGTCCCGGCTCAACCACATTTGTTCCCCCAAGCATACGATCGACCCACTACTGATGACTTCCCCCCGTCTCTGGGTTGGGGAGTGGGTCCATGACAAGACTCTGGCCCCAGTGACCTCACAATCCCTGCTCCCCAGTTCTCCAATTCTCAGGCCACTGCTGCTTTAAGCCACACTCCGGAGACATAAACAGGAGCGACTGTGAAGGACTCTTCAGCTGAGGGGCCACAGAAGGGGTGGCTGAAGCCCTGGGCCCGCAGAGACCCCACAGGGAGACCCTTTTGGAATGAGGAGCAAAGGGAAAGGGCTGGGGCTACTGGACCACATATGGGAGGGGAGGCAAGGGCCCCCTGCCCCCCCCACCCTCTAGCTTGGGAGTGGGCTGTCAGCTCTACAAGGAAATTACAACATGGGCCTGGGTAATGCTCCTTTTAGTTACAGCATAAACTGCGGCAATAAAGCGTACCTGGGGAATGTTTAGAGAAAGCACTAATGATTTCTTCCCCAGTGGTTAATAAATTCACTTCCAGATCAATTTGTTCGCGATAGAGCCCGGCGAGCGGAACCCGCGCGGCGGGCACAGCCGAGTGTGTCTTTTTCAGTATAAATGATTTATTACGATGATTAGCGGCACATAAACAATTTAAAATACAACGCTAATTAGTTTGGGGAAGAAAGGAGGGGAAAAGCCACCCTGCCTTTCTCCCCATTATGTTCTACTTCCCTAAGTGTGTACTTTTTAATTAAATCCAAATGTCACAATAAATTTAAAGTGTTTTATTACCACTCGAGGTAAGTAAGGCAGTCATGCAAGCCCCCTCTCAGGCATCTACAGGCCGGGCTGTGGGGGAGGATTGCGGGCACCAGCGGAGTCTGTCCACAAATCCTCCTTGAGATGGGAGATCTTTCAGGAGACCCCCGGAAGCCCCTCCAGTTTCTGGCAGCCCCAGGCTGGAACACGCTGGGACCACCTGCCTCCCACCTTCCTGGCCAGCCCAAGTGATGTCTCCTCCTTAAAATCAGTCCCAACCGGCCCAGCCACCTCTCAATGGTCCCACAACACTCTGTACCCTCTCTGAGCTCTCCTTGTGTGCTAAGCATATAGGTGACACCTTCTGTTTTCCTGGCATCATGCTTGCCCCTTCATATCCAACATCTTACCACACTCTCCAGTGCTATGAGTAGCAATTACTGTTCCAGTTTTATGGATGGAAAATTGAGGCTCACAGAGGTGGAGCAACTTATCCAAAGACACACAGCTAAAAAGTAGACTTTTGCAGACTCCTTATTCCTATAGCACCATTCTAACTCAGAGCCCATACCTGGCCACGTCAGGGCCCTGATTTTCCAGTGCCCAGGACAGGGCCTAAAACATGGTGGTGGCTCAGACAGTCTGCCCCACCCAGAGACACATCTGATGCAGGAGTTCAGACAAAGTCAGGTGCGGTCATCGACCCACAGTGTAAACTCAATCAGGTCCTTTAAGCTCTCTGAGTTTCAGCTTCCCTATCAGCAAAACTGGAGTGTGACACCCATCTCCATCTCACAGGGCTAAGGAACAAAGCAGCTAGTGCTCTGCAATCCTTGATACGCTGTGTAAGCAGTAATTACTAACAAGAGCTCTCAGGGCAAGCAGGGATCCATGAGAACCCCATTTCACAGATCAGAAAACTGAAGCCAGCAGGGGAAAGGACTTATCCAAGGTTCCTTCAAACCTGGTCCCCAGGAAGGATCAGGCAAGGAAGCCCCGACAGCCAAGGACTTCTTCTCCTAAACTCTCTTGTACTCCTTATTTGAAATTACAAGTATCCTAAACACAGAGTTCCCACATGACCTAGCAGTTCCACTTCTAAGTACACACCCAAGAAAAGTAAAAACATGTGCCACACAAAAACTTGTATGTGAACGTTCATATCAGCATTGTTCACAATAGCTATAAAGGAAACACAATCCAAATGTCCATGATGAGTGGAAAAATAAACGGGATACATACACACAGTGGAGTATTACTGGGTCCTAAAAGGGAACTACCGATTCATGCTACAGCATGGATGGGCCTTGAAAACGTGAGGCTAGGAAAAAAGTCAACCACAAAGACCGCATATTGTATGATTCCATTTATATGAAAAGTCCGGAACAGGCAAATCCACAGAGACAGAAACTAGATTAGTGGTTGCCAAGGAGGGGGGAATGGGGAGTGATTGCTAATGGGTATGCAGTTTCTTTTTAGGGTGATGGAAATGTTCTTGGATTAGGTAATTGTGATGGTTGCACAACTGTGAATACGCTAAAAACCATTGACTTATACATTTTAAAAAGGTTAATTTTGTGGAATGCAAATTATGTCTCAATAAAGCTGTTAAAAAGCCAAATGAAACAAACAACAACAAAAACAAATACACCTTTGCGAACAGTAGAAGCCAGTTGACAAAAGTCAAGTCCAAGAGTCAGGGGATGAGGCCTGGGAGGTCCAGCAGCCAGCTCACAGGGAGCTCCAGCCCTGCTCACCCCATGGGCAGTCAAATGTTCCATAGGGAGGAAAGGGCTCCAGAGTGCCCCCTTGCCTCTCTTCTCAGCCCTCCCCATCCAGAAATCTGACTGTACCTACTTTTCCAGGCCTGCTTCCCAGGAAATTCAGACACTACTGGATCTACCACTCTTCTCTGACCTGCTTGCTTCCACTATTGCATTCATGTTTTGTTTTTTGTTGGAATTTCTGCATCTTCTAAGGCCTACGCCGGACCCCAAAACTGGGCGTGCCCATGGGGGAGGGTCCTCTCTCAGACCTTGAGCCTATCCTACATTGGGTACCACAAGTTATGGTATGTGCATAGTGAATGAGATCACAGTGAGGCCATCTAGGCCCCCAGCCCAGATTCAGTTAAGGAGTGTTGCCCTCTTCCCGCCGGGACAGGGGTGTGCAGGCTTTCATCCAGGCCACAGAGGCTGCCTCTGGGTCAAATGAAAACAACGGGAGGGAGACAGCGCCCTTTGTGGCTTATCTAAGAGGGTGATTCAGAAAGATGAAGCATCCTGGCCAATAGGGGGCACCAGGCCTGCACTGTGATAGGCACGTCCAGACCCACCCTGGAGTTACGACCAAGGTTAGGTTGAAGGTTGTTAGGGCACCTCAGGCCTCATCTGAGCACACAGACCAGCCTCCAAGTTTCCCACATGTGGGAAGAGCCCCCAGGAGGGGACACGACGGCTCTGGTCACTAGAGGAGGGTACCGATGCCATGGGGCAAGAGGACAGAGGCCCACTTCCTAGGCACGAGGCTGGTTCATGAGTCTCCATGGCTTCACCACGGGCTGCCGTCTCAGGAAGCTGCCCCTTAGGGAAACTATCCCCTAGCTTCTCCACACTTCTCTTCCAAAGCCCTGCGGGTCAGGACCTCTCAGGGGTAAGGGGGGCAGGTACCCTTCACTTATGCAGCCACTGTGTTCTCACTAACAACTCCCCAGGTGGGCACAGTGCTGTCGAGCTGGAAAAACACACAAAAACATCTTCTCCCATCTGAGTTCTCTGCAAAGGACAAGGAGGAGGCTGGGGCCCTAATATACGTGTGAGGAAACAGGCTCGGAAAGGATACGTGGTTTTGCCCAGGGTCACACAGCAGCGAGGGGAGGAACAAGACATGCCTGAGGTCTTACTGTCAGAGGAAGGCAGAGTAGCGCTGGCCTCCAAAGTCCATGCTTATAACCGCCCTCCTAAGTCAAAAGAAAGCCACCTCTGCAGTCAGCCATCACACCCTCATGCAGCTGCTGCCGCTTTTAGAAAATTTGAAAGACTTCACATCTGCCTGTGCCTGGGCTGATGCTCTTGGAGTTTTTCTCCTCTGAGGGGAGTCCAAAGCCTTCATCCTGGAAGAGAAGGCAGCGCTCCTGGGGCTGTGGGCCTGGAGAGAAGAGGGTGTGGCCTGGAGACAGGATGGAGTGGGTGGGTGGGGGTGGTTTGAGTCACCCCTGGGCAGCCAGGCGGGAGTGGTACCACCCACAGATGCCCCTGAGAGTCAGCTCACTGCACAGGCGAGACCTTACTTCATGCATACCACATGGAGGTGCCCTCAGACACAAATTCTGTTCTTCTCAGGGCCTACCTTAGCTATAGATGATTGGGGGGTTGACTATATTAGACACAGATAAGGTAGAAATACCTAGCTCTGTCCCCGAATTAGCTTTCACGGAAGCCAGTCTGAGAAAGAAAACTGGCCCAGAGCCAGGAGGCCAAGAAACTCTTCAGAGACAGATCACATGAGGCAGAGGGGTTAGGAGCTGGCCCATGGGTGGCTGGGCAAGTCTGGACTGGCTGCTTCTCCCCATCCTGGTATGCTCCTGCTTGCCTCAGGCCCACGGGCTTCAGATCATTCCTTTGGAACCTGGAAAGTCAGGATCTTGGTCCAGTCATGGGGAAGCAATAGAAGAGCAAGGGTAGGGTCAGAGGAAGCCTCAGGCCACAGACGGGCAGACAAGCAAGGGCCTCTGGGACAGAGGGAGGTAAGGACAGGTTTGCAGCCAGGTCCTCTAGTCTGTCTTCCCTCAGGCTCAACTCCGGAAGTTTAGGCCCTGCTACTGGCAACTAAGAGGCTCTAGCCAGGATCTTCACCACCAGACCTCAGATGAGCCGTCAAGTTCCCAAGGCCACAGTTCCAGCCATGCCCTCTACCCTTCTTTTCCTGGACTTCAACTGCCTCCTCTCTTAGCCATCCAGACCCCCACCTGCACCCCATCATCTCACATGTGCAGACTGCAGACTCGGAAGGAAATGAAGGGAAGGAAAGAGAGATGGAGGGAGGGAAGAAGGGAGGAAGGAAGGGAAGGAAGGAAGGAGCAAGGAGCAGTCTGATGCTGGAGGGGTGGGGAGCAGATACCCTGAAAAGCTCAAAACAAAAAAATGCTTCCCCCCAGATCATGCACTGTCTTTTCTGCCCCTACTGTTATCTCCTCTTAAATATTTTCCCCAGAGTAGCTGCGGTTTAATAATATATTTGGTCTTTGTCTCCGGTTCTTGGCACAGAGCTCCTAAAACCCCTGATTTTCCTGAGTGATAGGAGTATCTTTTGTTATTCCTGAGGAGCCCCTTATGAGCCCACCTGCATTTATGCTACTGAGGTGACTTAAGGTGAGGACCCCAGGTAGCCTCAGGATGTGGCTGGTCAGCAGAAAGACCCAGCAATTAGAGGGCTGGGACTTTCAGCCCTGTGTACTGACAGACCTCCAGGAAAGACAAGGAGGGAGATTCCTTCAAAAACACTCTTGAACCAGACTTGATGAGCTCTAGGTTGGTGAATGCATCTGTGTGCCAGGAGGGTGGTGTACCCAGGTCCCCAGGGACGGAAGCTCCTATGCTCAGGACCCCCCACCCCCAGACTTTACCTTATGTACTTCTTCATCTGTAGTTGTAAACTGGTCAATACAAGAAAGTGTTTCCCTGAGTTCTGTGAGCCATCCTGGCAAATTCTCTAACCTGAGCAGGGGATCACAGGAACTCTGATTTACAGCAGATCGGCCATCAGTACAGATGACAACCTGGATTTGTGACTGGTCTCTAAAGTGGGGACAGTCTTGTGAGACTGAGCCCTCAACCTGTGGGAGCTGATGCTAGAGAATGTCAAAACTGAGTTAAATTGTAGGACACTTAGTCGGTGTCCATTGAGTACTGGAGAAGTGCTGGGTGGTATTGGAAAACATCCCAGAGTAGTACAAGTAATCTTTATAAAGTGTAACTCTATCCTCTCTCTCTGGGACACAGCAATCCTTGTGATCTCTGCTCCTCTCCAATTTCCTTTACCTGTTCGTTCGTTCGTTCGTTCGTTCATTCATTCATTCATTCATTCATTCATTCATTCACTCACTCACTATTCACTTAATAAATATTTGCTAAGCATCTACCACTAGGAACTAGCCCTAACACATATATTTTGATAAGAATTATACTAACATTAATGATTTTTCATCAAGAAAGTAGTTCTTAATGAGCTTCATTAAGTCAGTTTGATTTCTTGATCAATTTTCTATTCACAGTGTTAAACCAAGATTTCCCCCTTTCCCATTTTTATTTCACTAGAATTCTTTTTTGTTTTTTTTTCCCTAGCACTCAAAAAAATTTTTTTTAAACCTTACTGGAATTATTTTTATTGGGATTGATTATTTTTAAATTTTAAGTGACTATTTGGTTCATGATCAGTTTTTGGCTCACATTAGATCCTAGGAACTAGAGCTTTTGACACGGTTGAGATTTCTTTTGTGATAATTACTTCTACCAGAAAATATTTCCTGAGCCAACTTTGGCAGATCTAAATTTTGTCAGGAAGATCTGATTCCTCCATCAAATTTTAGTCAATAACATATTTTGCCAGGTGCAATCTTAACTGCTGCCAGTTTTGCTTTGTGTTAATTATTCCAACCAATTTTGATTTTTTTTTCTGGATCATATTTTTTAATTTTTACATTTTCAATAATATTAATGAGATGTTATTCTCACATGTAAGGCATAATTTGGCACTGATCTGACAAAGCATTTGGAGGATCAAAGAGCAGTGCGAAAACATCCCCAGGACAAAGAGACAGGTGACACTCTGTACTTGGGCTGACTAGCAGGTCAGAACCCTGTACTGCAGGAGACCTGTCTGCCGCCCTCTGTTCCTCTTGAGCCCTACCCCCTGCCAACACACCTCACAGATGGGAAACAGCTTCTGGCTGGAGTTAGAGCAGCTGCCTGCAAAAGACAGCCTCTGACTGACAGGCAAAGAGATGGGGGGCAGCCCTGGCATCCCATTGCGGGCCTTAGACTTTTCTACTCAGAAAGCATCTCAGAGACATTCAGCTGAGAGAGGGAGTGGATGCTTCTTGGTGCCTTAGTTTCCCTGACGTAAGAGGGGGTAACGAACCAGGGTCCTTTCAGGCCTGAGGCTGTGGCTTCTGTTCACTGGCCTCTAGGCTCTGGGCTTGCTTCAGGGGTCCCCTCTGCCTCTTAGTTGCGGCTCTGCCTTAGAACAGCTGGAAACGGGACCATCCACCTATATTCAAATGTGGCAAGACCAAGCATGGAGGGCTGGAGGCCATAGATGTCCTCACCTGGGATCTCTGCTTCTCTGACCCCAGGACACCAAAGAAAGACAAAGAAACCTTGTTAGGATGGTTTCCTGCTCCTGGCCTTGGCCTCAATACACTTGTTCCCCACAATTATGTCTCCATACACAGTGCCACTAGGCATCAGGCAGCCAGAAACTCCTGCAATGTAAATAGTGAAGCACAGACCCAGAGGTGGGAGGGGCCAGTCCATGGACATACCGTGAACTGGGGGCAGAGCCAGGCCATGGGCGCAGGAGTTCTGGCTCGGCCCTGTGCTCCAGCTCACAGGAGAGCCTCCTTCAGTCCTGCTCCCACGTGAAGGATTCTTCAAGTGGTCTCTACCCAGGCTGCCCCAAAGATGCTGGCTCCTCCTGGCCTGGCAGCACTCGGGGAGGGTTGAGGCCCTCAGTCCAACAGCCGTAGAAAGACTGGCTCAGGAAGAACCACCCTAACCTCCTCCCAGGGTCACCACTGAATGAGAAGAGAGGCCCTTAGGTAATGGACAGTTGCTCTATAGGCTCTTAGTGTCTTCAGCAAACTTACCATCTGTCAAAC
The DNA here is from genome assembly GCF_008692635.1 of Crocuta crocuta. NCBI lineage: Eukaryota > Metazoa > Chordata > Mammalia > Carnivora > Hyaenidae > Crocuta > Crocuta crocuta. The sequence goes on along the minus strand of NW_027530670.1, from coordinate 1,949,510 downwards.
AAGGAATCCAGAAGTTTCCATCCCTATAATGGTCCCTGTGTGCACTTACAATCAGTGCTCTTGCCTCTTACCACCTGGGCCAGGGAGGCCTGGGAGTATCTTTACCACTAATTCCCCAAGCTTATGGCAGGCAGAGGCCTGGTTCTCATCTCAAGTCTGCCACATACTAACTTGCTGGGCTATCCTACTCAAGTGTCTTTCCCTCTCTGAGCACAACCTACTCCTCTGCAAAATGGGGCTAAGTGTTTGATCTTCCAGATTCCCAAGGGTGCTATGAAGATTCAATGAAAGGCTCTGAGACATCTGTGGCTTTCCTTGGTATGAAGCAGAGGCAATGGGCCTCCTGGGGATGGAGCTGATGTTCCTTGCTCTCTGGGGGCAGCTAAACTGCTGGACATCTGAGGCCTGAGGTGCTGTGCCAGATGCTGACCTCTCACAGTAGGCTGACTCTAACATGATCCCCAGTGATCCCATTTTCTGATATTCATGCCCTTGTGTAATCCTCCCACTTCTTTGAGTGTGAGGTGGACCTAGGGACTTGCTCCCAAGGAAGAAAATACAGCTAAAGTGATGGAATGTCACATCTGTGATTAGATGTGTCACATCTTATAAAAGACTGTGAGTTCCCCTTGCTAGCAGACACTTTCTCTTGACGGCTTTAAGGAAACAAGCTGCCATGTTGGAGAGGCCCACGTGGCATGGAAACGAGGGTGGTCTCTGATCCATAGGTTGGTGAGGAATGGGAGCCCCCAGTCCAACAGCCCATGAGGCACTGAATCCTGCCAACAACCAAATAAGTGAATGGGAACGCTCAATCTCCAGATGAATCCTGACCTGAGATCACAGCCCCAGCCAACACCGTGATTATCATCTGTAAAAAAATAAAGCCCTGAGCAGAAGACCCAGCTACGCTGTACCCGAACCCCTGACCCATGGAAACTATGAGATTAAAAAATGGATCTTGTTTTAACATGGTAAATTCTGAAATAATTTGCTATGTAGCAATAAGCTAATACACTACCTCACTGACATATTAAGGACAGGGACCTCTCCTCAGGCCAGAGAGAGGGGACCCTGTGACCTCACACAGGACAGGGACCTCTCTTCAGGCCAGAGAGGGTACCCTGGAGACCCATCTCAGCCCTATAATCCGTGTTACTGTCAGCTTCCCTCTGGAGTCCAGTCCTTGCTATGAAGTACTGTGTGGAGCCCAGAGGACAGAGCCCCCTTGCTTTCTGTTGGGCTGACCAGGAAAGTAGGCGGGGTTGACCAGGAAAGTGGGCGGAGCTGACCCACCTCATGAAGCCATAGCTCTAGGTCCTTTCCAAAGAGCAATCCTCCCAGAGATCTGAACCCCACACATGTCTGGAGTAGGGTCACTGTTTCAAAGCACAACCCCTTCCACTTTCTTCCCTGTTCCTCACTAAAACCTAAGGAAGGCTAGGGAACTGTACCAATCACCTACAAGACCGTCTACAAGGAGGCTGGCCAACTGAAGCCTGATGGACCTAAAGAGCAGTCTTGATTACACCCACTTGACTAGTCGGAATTACTATTACAATTTATTACTCAGAATTCACTAAGTGACAGAGGCAGGAACTGAACCCAGTCTGTCTGACTCAAAGCCCATGCCAGCTCCCCTTGTTTTACAAGCGGGAAAGCTGAGAAACAGAGAGTTTAAGCATTTGAATGGCGCCCACAGGCAGCCCTCAAACAGTCCTTCCCAGATACCAGGGATCGGGAATTGGACTTTGTAACGATTCAGGGAAGGGAGAGACAGGGAAGGAGAGACAGGGCAAAGCAGGTCTCAGGCCAGAGCTGCTCCCACTCACGTTGGAAGAACGGGTCTCCCTCCCCTCTCTATCAAGTCATCACACCAACGGGCAAGGCTGAATTATTAAAACTCCCTTCTGGGGTACCACACAGGTTCTTCTCTACTGAGACTCAGAGCGGAGGGGCGGCTGCTCCCGCCGCACAATATTAAAATGTCAGGAGTTTAAGGCCTGCGCTGGTTGAGTCATAAGTTATCAGCACCCAGTGAGGGCCGACAGAATGCCTCCCTTAAATTATTAAGCAGAAAGCGTCAGACTGTAATATTTTGCTAAACCAAAGTACAGACACAGACAAAGATGTCATTTCAATATTTGAAACCAGCAAGTTTAATTTAAAATAAGAGCAAACCAATAAGCTCAGAACATAGTGGCGTATGAGAGGAAAATTATACTGTGAGAGGAAAAAAAGTGGAAGGACTTAAGAAATTTATAAAAGTAATCTCCAAGTGGAAATTAGAAATCAAGGCCTAGAAACAGAATAACACAAAAGAAATATTACTGTCCACTTTCTAAATCAATATAACACTGCTCCACGCCGGAATTACCATGGTAACTCAAGTAAAAAGAATCAAGCAATTCTTATTATTTCAAAATAAAATCACAGCCTGAAGCCTGGGTTTTATTACAACCACTGATAGATCGCTGGCTTGTATTTATCTGAAATATTGCTTTTCAATCAGCTGGTTTATGAATGTACACAGGCCTCTCACCAGCCCACTTACCGCCCCGTTTTGAGGTGAGGGGCTAACCAATGAATTGATTCCTGCCTGACTGCATCTGCATACATGCCCAGGCTGGAGCCGGCCCTGGTAACCGCGGAGCTTCTCACCCCTTCCAACCGTCCAGTGGCCCTGCAGGACAGAGAGGAAAAGCCCGAGAAGGCAGAGGGGGGCTGACCTCATCGTGGTTCCCGTCCAGGCTCCCTGCCTCCAACGGCAGCCCTGAAAAACTACCCAGACAGCCAGCTTCCCTCACCTTGTCCCCAGGCATCCTGGCTGGCTGGAACACCAGCTCGCTCCACCCCTTCTCCCCTGAACCCTCCCTGGGTGTCCTTCTCCCCCACCTCCAAGTCAGCCGGCTGGAACAGGGAGGCAGCTGAGCGCAGAGGACAGCACATACTGTAGTCAGATGGCCTGAATGCGGGCACTTGCAAGTGGGGGACCTGTGACCAATTACACAGCCTCTTTGGATGGTGGTTTTCTCATCTGTGAAATGAGGATAATACGAGTAGCTCTTTCTAGGGTGGTTCAGGGTATTAAATGAGATCATACATGGGAGATGCTTCGGACTGAGTATAGAAATGGCCCCAATTCTCTACCCCTCCTGCTAGTATGTGTGCACACTTTGCAATGTGACTTTCTACCTCCTTCAAGAGCAGAATCTGACCACCCCTGCCCCGCCCCTGAACTCGGGCTAGCTTTGTGATTTATTTTGGCCGACAGAATGTGCCAAAATTGAAAACCTGCCAGAACCAAACCGAGGCCTCAAGGAACCCTGTATAACTTGCACTCTCTCTCCTGACCTGTCTCTGCCACGGAAATGGGCTGGAAGAGCTTGCTGGATGATGAGGGCATTGTATCCCTGGTGTCCAGTAGATCAACCGTCTGCCAGGCATGAGAGAGTCCCGCTGAGACCCGAGAAACTGCTCAGCCAAGCCCAGCCTAAATCACTGACCTACAGATTCAAGAGCTAAGTGGATACTTATTGTTTTGAACCTCTGAATTTGGGGGTGGTTGGTTATGTAGCAATAACTTACTAATACACACACAGAGTACAATGCCTCACTTTTAGTAAGGGTTCAGTAAAACAATACCAAGTTTGTTTATAGGACTCCTAAAGACTGAGAAGCTGAAGCCAAAGAGATCACAGTGTAAGCTGTGTAGAGAGCAATGTTGCTTCAGAGGCATGAGGCTTCCTGGTTTATCAAGTGTGTACATGGACATTAATGTTCCCATTCTAGAGATGTGAAAACTGAGGCCCAGTAAATTGTCTGAAGTCACATAGCAGCCAGCTAGGACTTGGCACCCAGCTCTCTTGAATCAGGCTGTACCTGAAGACGGTAGGCCACTGAAGACAGCTCAGCTGGGAAGAGGGAGGAGTTAGGAGCTAGTGATCCACTCTGACCCAGGAGGCCTGAGCTCTGGGGCATCTGCCCCTGCAACCTAGACCCGCCTGCTCACTCCTGTCACATCGCCTGCTTTTAATCTGCCTCAAGTTGTGTCAGCCATTGTGGACTCCTGCCCTAGACAAAACGCAAAATGAACACACCCCAGCAAGAGGCCAGCTTGTTGCTAGGCAGGGTCAATGTGACTCTGAGGGTAGCTTGGGATGGTCTGTAAGAGGCTCTGACCACCGGCAGCCTCCTGCAGGTCATCTACAGGGGAAAGGGCACGCCAGGCAAGGGAAACAGCATGAACAAGAACCCCGTGGCAAATGCTGGAGTCCACCTGCAACACAAAACCAGAGCGAACACGTTAGGCCCGCACTGGACAGCTGGTGTGGCAGTGGGTCTTAGGCAGCACATGGGGATAGCAGAGGCTGGGTCCCTGGTTGTAGTGAGAGCCAGGAGAAGGACGCTAGGTGGGATGGGAGGATGGCAGTGGCAGAGCAGACATAAGTGGGTCCAGAGCCCCAGAGGAATGCAATCCAGCGTGTGCTGATAAATACTTAACAATTGGCTGTCTGAGAAAAAGCCCTTATTTGTAGGGTTTGCCAATTTCCACGGTGTTAATATTCCCACCATGGCTGATTTCAAGCTACCAACGTGATGCCCCTGAACTCAGAGTTGGGAAGAGATGTGCCAAATCAGCTCTTGTGGGACAGTGCACGTTGACTCCGCTTGTGTGGGCCTATCCTGAGTGCACACCTGTCAGGGAAACTCACTCTAGCGATGCCGTGAAGAGTTAAGCGTGAGGGTAGAAGGATGTCCTTCCACTGTAGACAGGGTGGGCGGGTAGGAGGGGGTATGTGTCATAGGCACTTTGGGGTGCTCTAGTCCATGAAGGCCTGGGCCAGGTTAGTGCCCATTAGCATCTGCCAGAATCGTATCCTGTGGGCTGTTGGTAGGCTGGCCAGGGCCACAACCGGGATGCTCAGGCACCTGGTGCCAGTACAGCTGATGTCCTTCCTAATGAGAGTTTTTACCATCAGCCTCATCTTGCCTCAGGGCGAGGGTCAGAGGCCATGAGAGCTGGGCACAGAACCCAGAAAGGTGCTGACGCTCTGTGCTCCCTACAAAACCCTGGGCAACTCTCCTGCCCACTTTCCTCAACTGTCCCCCTAGAAATGGAAGGGCTTTCAAAGAGTGCTCTTGAAGCCTTCTTCCTGCAATGCTACCTGCTGTGGGGATGTGGACACTGGTAAGTAGTGAAGACAGCCTGCCTCCTGGACGGCAGCAATCAATAGCCATGATGGATAAACTGGAAGAGGGAGAGTGAGTGAACAAGGTGCCAAATCGGGCACCAGATTATTTGATCATACTGCCGCTGTGTAAGGCAGGAGGCTTCCTGGTTTATCAAATGTATACATGGATATTATCTCATTTAATCCTCATTAACACCTCAACCAGTTAGATATGGTTGTTCTCACTGTGGAGATGAAACAGCATGGAGGCAAAGCAACCTCAACATCAGTTGGGCATGGAACCCCAAACCACAGTGGACACGCTGGACCTGCAGCTTAGCAGAAAGGTGGAGGCAGCAGCGAGCTCAGGGGTACCTGGCACACTGGGGAACCAATGGCCTTTTAATCTATCTTCCTCCCTAACTCCTTCCAATCTCCTAGCACCCCTGATCAGGAGTTCCTCTGGTCTCTGGTGGTAGATCTGAATAAGAGCCTTGGCCTGCTGGCTCCTTATGGGCAGCTCTGCCCCCATTTGGTGGGGACCCCAACATGGCTTGGGTTGTGTCCCTGGGAGGCTTCTCAGCTCTGTCTTCTGCTCAGAGAAGGTCCGGCCTGCTAGCCATGGCCACTTCTCAACTCTGGCAGCCAGGTGCCTGCAGCCCACTGTTCTGAGGCTGAACCTCATGTTCCTCTGCCCACGACCACAGAGGGGCAGCCGCCAATGCTTGCTGGCAATCATTCATCTGTTCCAAGGGAGAGAGACCAAAATAGATCTCCTCTTGGTCCTGCTCACAAATGGGGCCTGCTGGGAGGCTCCTTAAATGGAAGTGGGTGGGGCAGCCACCCGGTCTGACTCTGGGACACTGGCTGGGGTGGGGAATCAGTTCTTTAGGGATGAAAGGCAGTCCCGGTTCTAGGAAAATGCGCATTCCCATGTGCTAAAAGCATCTTTGTGGGATATGTTCTGAAAGGGAGAGAGGGACGGTAAGAGAGACAGGCAGCTCCTGCAGCCACAGAGGCCAAGTGAGTGGCCACGTCAGCGTCAAGCCCCGGCACGCAAAGGGTGAAGCTTTTAGGCGAGCAGCGGCCAGTGATCTCAGCTTCCCCCAGTCCTAATGCTCCTGAAAGGCTCTCTCCCACTCCCTGTAATTGGGCATCAGTAGTTAATGCAGTATTGACTGCATTACACGCTCCCGTGCCTCCCCTCACTAATGCCAATTGCATCACCTTGTACAGTCACCGGCTTGCTTAGCCAATAGCCGTTAAAAGCAATCCAAATCATGAATCATATGGGAAACTTTTAGCAAGACACTGCCATCCAAGGAGACAATTTACAGTTGAGTTAATCTGGGTACATTAGCGAGACATGGATTCTGGACGACAGACCAATTTATGTTGTTTCCCTGTCCCCCCCTTAGTGCTCCATGTGGGCAAATGAACGGAAGAGCAGGGAACAGAGAGAAGCACCTGCTTCTTTACCCAAGGCTCTGGGAGGGGGTGAGGGAGACCCGTCTTTACCAGCTCTCTGCCTGGCTGAATTGGGGCAGGAAGGGTAAGCAGTGGGACATGCTGCTCAAGATTTGTGAAGCCTTGTTTTCAGCAGCGAGGAGGTAGCTGCTACTGGAGCTGGCATGGTAGCTACAGATGGAAACCCTACTCTTCCAGACACCAGGCAAGTGGCAGGCCTGGTCCCCACGCTGCTGGCCTCAAAAGGCCTTTACCAGTCCTCAGCAGGCACGAGCTCTGCCTTCCTGCTGGGCTCTGACTTCCTGCTGACTGGCTGGGGTCTGTGGCATGAAACAGCACCAGGGCCCACTCCCTGCCTCCAGCTCTGGGGCTAGGAAGGTCCTGGCCACACTCTACTGGGAGAGACCCCAAGGGTTCTTTGCAGTCCGAGCATGACGGGCTATCCCAGGGGGTCTTGCCAATGGCTGAGCAAAAGCTGGTCAGTACCCAAGAATAGCCAAGAGCCTGCCCTGGTGGATCAACCAGGTCCACTGTGGAAGCCACACTCCTAGCGGTCATTAACAATTGAAGACTCGCTGTCTGGCCCTCCTCAGTCCAGCTCCACTCTCCTTAGGCAATTTTACTTATTTTAAATGCTCTAAGGGTCACGTATAGTGTTTAGTTCTCCAGTCTGCTTGCTGTTGCCCGTGGTCACTCCAGTCTTCTGGCTGGGCGTTTGCAGAGGCAGCTTACCTGCCCTAGGCCAGCATGTACCTGGGGACACTCCAGCACCCCAAGAGGGTGCCCTCTGCATCCTCCCCTGCCCAGTCCCCCACAACCAAGGCTCTCACTATTCCTGAGGCTGCTGGACCCTCTGCTGCCTGCCTCTCCTCAAGGGTCTCTTCTCCAATGGCCTGAGGGCTAATCTGGCTCTCAGGGCTCAGAGCAGTACCTCCCTTTGCTCTCCTGAGATTGCAAGCCTCTCCGGAAGGCCCGCAGCCTGGTGCCAGCTCAGGCACCGGTGCCAGGGAAAGACGGGCTGTTTCTCCGGGAAAGTTGGAGCAGGGCTTCCTTTGCTGACAGGCAGGCCCGACGGCTTTGAGAAAGCCTGGACCCTGAGTTCCAGTAAAGTGGAGATGGCTAGGCCAAGAGCAAGCGTCCAAATGAAAGCAATTAATCTTAAAACCAGAAGTTTAACCATTTGCAAAACAGATCTTTCCTCTCTGTGGTGGCCCTTCACTGCTCGACCTAATGGATTACTTTATTAATAATGCACTGTGCTTAAAAGCAAAAAAAAAAAAAAATTTTTTTCCTACGATTCAATACTTCAGAAAGTCTCTTAAACCCGTTGCTACGGCAAAGCGATTGATATTTTATTATCTTTCAGAAGTGCAACATGAAAGCCCCGCAGCCCAGCAGAGCAAGAGCTTTGGTCCTCGGCAGCTGGCAGACCTGACTTCAACCAGAGGAGCCCCGGCCTCTTCCGACAAGATGCTGTCAGGTGGAGAAAAGGCATTGGGGGTGGTTAATAAGAGCCCCGAGTCCCTGCTGCAGCCAGACAAAGGGTGCAGTGCTGCATCCCTGAGAGACATGCTTCTTGGGGGCCCTGGGGACCAATGCTGCCACCCAGCCCACACGGCCACCTGCTGAAAGAGGTAAGTGCCAGGAAGAAATTAGGCAGCAGGCACAGAGGGGCAGGTGAGCGGGTCCAGAGTCTTTCTCCCTTCCCCTACTGAAGGTGCCACCCGCAGGGGTTCTTGGAATCGGAGGAGGACAGACTCTAATATGGAGTGGAGGGTAGATTTATGAGCAGAAAGATTGGTTTTGGAGGACACCTCTGGTTTGGGCAGAATAAGAATCAAATGGCTCCTCAGGGCCCCAGCTGTCTACTGTCCTTTGCTGTTATGGGTCCCCAGATCTCAGTAGTATGAACTGTAGTGGGTACCCCACTGCCTAGACTGGACCGAGAAGGGGACTGAGGGACGTTGTGAGCTCCCCTCTGCAGATCTGGTGGAGACTAGGGGAAACACATATGCTCAAGGTGGTTGAGAGGTACTGCAGTCTGAAGGCAGGAGACTGGCTAAAATGACCTCCACAGATCCATTCCCATTCAGGGCTCATCTGAAAATTTTGAGTATCACAGAGCTCAAAGGAAATCTGGGGTGACTGCACAGGGCACCACCTAGGTGGTGGGCCAACTTGTCCTATGAGACCAATTTCCCTAAGGCCTCCCAAGGATACAGCCTGGGCCTGGGGAGCCAAGCATGCCAAATAACCATGGCTGAAGACATACCTTGATTTCTATCATGACAGTACCTCCAGACACCAAAGAAGGACCTTCTGCACTGGCTTCTGCAAGCCCCTCATTTTACCAAGAAGGAAAGTGAAGGCTAGATATGGGCATGACTGGTCTGAGAGAACCCAGGAGCTAACGACAGAAAGTCTCCTCCCTCCTGGCCTGACCTGGTCCCTTCTTTTCATTCTATACAGACTTGCAGAAGCCTAGTCCTATGACAGCCCACATGGGGATCCTGGAGAGAGGTCCCTGAAGAGATACAAGCACACTAGAGATGGAAGTCACATCCATCCCAGCCAGACCCTGGAAATGCATTCTTTTGGCCAGAAGCACTTAGCTCTCCTCTTCCTCTCTTACTACATACATGCTGAGAAATAGCCTTCATGGGCTTACTGGCCATAAGGCTCCCCCACATGCAACTCCCAGACCAGACACTTTAAGTGGCCCTCCCTGATGGAGGTCTTAGAGGTGGTGGGGAGGCTAGGAGCATCAGCCTGTGGTAGCAGCAAAGGGCACATCCTGTGTGACCTTGAGTAAGTCACTGAACTTGGAATTTTTACTACGTGACCATGTCAACAACACCACTGACCTGGTGGGCAGAGGGCACAGGCCAGTGGATACTCACTAGTAGAAGGTCAGAGAATTGTCACCATGGTCAATCTAAGAGGATTTCTGCTGACACTAAGCAAAGCCACGGTCTCATCCCTTACCAGAAGTCAGGCGACAGCAGGGGTGCCAACAGTTACATACTAATCTCCCTACAACGGCCAACAGACCAGGCAACCCTCATCTACGGGGGTTTGGGAGGGTGGGGGGTGCTGGGCCATCCAGGGAACTGCTACTGTTTGGACATTGGCTGTTGTATTTGGGTCACATGGCACCCACTTGGTTTTAACCTCAAGCCGACTGGGTTCCCCAACCTCTCATAAAGATACCAGGACACTTACTGCAGGGCACTACCAATTAGGAAAGCTTTGGGGTATGTGAGACCACCTTCTAGAGGCTTCCATCAACCCTGGCCCCCTCTGAGGCTCACTGAGGCTCTCCACCACGGCAGGCCCATTGCACTGTCGCGGGCTGCTCCAGCATGAGTGCTACTGGCCAGTGGCGGGATACTTTCTTCCTCTGGGCCAAACTCCCGCCTGTGCGCTCAGGGGACGGGGAGATAGGAGGCCAGCACGTGAGGCGTCTGTCTCCCCGAGGGTCCAGCCGACCTTCCCCTGGCCCGCCGGCCACCCAGGGGCAAACATGGTCTACCCGCGCGCCCGCTGGTCGCAAGCTCTGGCGTCCGGTTCCCGCAAAGCCCCAGATTTGCCCGGCGCTTCTCGCCTCTCAGGTTACGCGGCCGGCGGGAGGGAGATGGCTGCGGTGAGACGAGCGGCCGCAAAGACGGAACGCCGCGCGCGGAGCGCCACTGCGCCGAGAT